>NC_057803.1:468659706-468959706 GCF_018294505.1 Triticum aestivum | reverse complement strand
CGAAAGAAAGGGTGGGGAGGCAAAGAAAACCCGCGGTCGACATGAGTGGCGAGGAGGACGCACTCACCCTCCTACGGGTGCGGCTCGGTCTCGTTCCCCGGGAGCCGCGCTAATTGATGAGGGATCAGTCCCCCCTCAACCAGGTCGTCGATGTCATCTTGACTGATTGTCGAGCGGATCCAGTCGCCCTAGATCCAGCCAGGCGGCAGGTCGGACCTCGACGGTGATCCGCCCCGGCTGGTCTTCTTCACTTTCGCCTTTGTCGTCGCCTTCTTTGCACGCTCCAACGCCACCGTATTCTCCTTCCCCATGACAGTGAATCGAGCTCAAGCGGAGTGGCGACGCCAAGAGCAGAAGCAGGTGCAGCGGAGGAATCTGAGGAGGAGGAAGAAGAATGGGGGCGCACTGTTCAAAAGCCCCGGTCCGGCACCTTATATAAGGCCGCTTCCGAGTACCTGACTTGTAGGCCCGGACGATCTTATCAAATCCCGCAACAGTCGCGCGCGTGATACGTGGCAAAAAAAGGTGGCGCAGAGATCGAGGCGGCCTGCCTAATCCGTCTCGATTACTGCGGCCTCCTCCGCCCGGCGCGCTTCCCAAATTCAAATCCCGCGAAATTCGTAGGCGGCAGAACAACCCTTCAGACGGAAGATTTTTTCCATATCAACACTCGAAACTTAACAACGAAAGTTCACTCGACAAAACCAAGAATGGATCAAGGTGACTGAACAAGCAGTTGAAGCCATCATGAAGGTCCATTCGACCTCTGGGCGGGACACTCTCAAGGCACAAAAGCTGAATCGGAAGGATCATCAACTCCTTCTCCACTCGAACCCTGAACCATTCGGGGGCTAATGATGAAGCTACGTACCTAGGGTAGGGTCATAGACCTGACCTAGACATCCTCCCCTAGGACAGCACCCTAAAGCCAGGATCATCCAAAGGGTACCATCATCAACTCGACCAGAGACATTCCACTCGGAAGAATCAATGTCACTCGACCGTCGCAGAAGTCACTCAACGGACAGAAGAGCTAAAGCCACTCTGCATGAGCAATGGTCGAGCATTTACTTATAGGCTTAATTATCATTTATAGCACTTTAGTGCGGGCGTTACCAGTAACGTTCCCTATGTAATGTCCCTTAAACCCTCTGTGACGTGGGCTGGCCGGGGTCCTGGCGCACTCTATATAAGCCACCCCCTCCACAGGCACAAGGGTTCGAACCCCCTGTAACTCACACGCATATAATCCAGTCGACCGCCTCCGGGCTCCGAGACATAGGGTTGTTACTTCCTCCGAGAAGGGCCTAAACTCATAAAACTCGCGTGTACAACTCCTCCGTAGCTAGGATCTTGCCTCTACATTCCTACCCCCCTATTCTACTGTCAGACTTAGAACCACGACAGTTTGCCCGGCCTTGAACTCTCCGCCCCTCATGAGCCATCCTAGTGAGGCCGCTCCTAAGGAGGTCTTGTGTCGTCCACCTCGCGAGGCTTGGCCCCTCGCGAGGGTCTTGATTCCTTGTTGATGAAGTTGGGCCGTACAGGCCTGCCAGCAAAGCCACGCCGTGGGCGGTAGGCAGGCAAGTCTGGGGACTCCCGTTCCCAGAATGCTGACAGTCACCACGTGCCTGGATCAGGGGTGGTACGCTAGTGTCTTGTGCCCTGTGTGGCCCTCCGTTTTCGGTGATTCCAACTCCAAAAAATCACATATATTCCAATATAATTCTCCGTAAAATTTTATTGCATTTGGACTTCGTTTGATATGGATATTCTGCGATACAAAAAACATGCAAAAATGAGGAACTGGCACTGGGCATTGGATCAATAGGTTAGTCCAATAAATCATATAAAAAGTTGCCAATAGTATGTAAAAGTTGTATAATATTGGCATGAAAAAAATCAAAAATTATGGATACGGCGGAGACGTATCAGGCTACTATCTGTATACAGGAACAAGTTTTTTCATATAAAAGGTGTCTTACATCGCATACCTCAAAGCCTGTTAGAAGGATAGTAAAGGCCCCATTAAGCCAGCTCTTGGCGGACTGAATCTTCTCAACCACCAAGCCCATCAGGGTACGGTGCTCCTCCATGACAGAAGCACATCGAAGTGCTTCCGTCAGAGTGTCCGCGCCTCCGGATTAATGTAGGTGACAGGTGGAGTCGGTGCTCCCCCTCCTTCAAAGGGGGTTGCTCGCTCGATTTCGGAGCCATACTGGTCTCCGGAATGGTTTTTGGCTGGGGGCCAGATTGGTCATGGCCCCCGTCGTCAGTCTCCATAGGGGTTGGTGCCCCCATGTTCTCGGCAGCCGAGGTGTTACCCTCTGGTGCCGTGGACGGCCTCCCGCACCTCCCCATGGTCTAGAGAGGCTTTTCGGGACAACACTTCAGTGTCATCCATGATGGTTGGCGGGGAGGCACACGAAGGCATCTCTCTCTCCACCATCCCTGGCTCTAGCGAATTCCCCGAAGACGATGATTGGGGAAGACCGTGGGCCGGACTGATGCACACAAAACAAATATGTTAGAATCATGATTATGAAACCAGACATACGCATAGTATCCTTGGGTACTTACGAGGCGGACATGTGCTTCGATCTGGGGCGCCATTCATTGAGGGCTTCGGCATCCGAATCCGAATTGTCCGAGAGGGATATTTTCTCCCTCTTGGTCGCCTTCGCTCCTGGGTCTATAGAGGCCACCATCTTCTTCTTCCTCCCCTTGGGGGGGATTGCTATCGTCTTCCCTTCCTCTTCATCTTTGTCTCCCTCATGGGAGGAGAGAGCTTTGGCATCTCCGAACATAGTGTCCGAAATGCCTTTTCGGCGGAGGCCACCTTTGGGCTCCTTGCCTTTCTTCTTGGCATTCTTCTCTGGCGCCTGATAAGGCACCGAGATCAGCATCCTCGCTAACAGAGGAGTGGCTGGGTTTTCTGGTAGCGGTGCCGGACTCATGATCCGCTCCGCCTTCCCTATCCATCCCTAAATGAGGAATGGGTGTCTCAGTATACCCCTTGACTTATGGATCGAAATTATGTTCGGAATTAATAAGCTTACCTCAGTTCCTAGATGCGCGCTGTCAAGACAATTATCTTCGGTCTTCTCCGGCCATAACTTCTGGGCTTTAAAAAGCAATTTCCAGATCTCTTCGTGCGTTGTACCAAAGAAGCGCTGCAAGGTCCGGGGGCCATCCGGATTAAACTCCCACATGCGGAGAGGTCGGTGATGTCTACTACACAACCTTCTTCTTGTAGACGTTGTTGGGCCTCCAAGTGTAGAGGTTTGTAGGACAGTAACAAATTTCCCTCAAGTGGATGACCTAAGGTTTATCAATCCGTAGGAGGCGTAGGATGAAGATGGTCCCTCTCAAGCAACCCTGCAACCAAATAACAAATAGTCTCTTGTGTCCCCAACACACCCAATACAATGGTAAATTGTATAGGTGCACTAGTTCGGCGAAGAGATGGTGAAACAAGTGGTATATGGATAGTAGATAAAGGTATTTGTAATCTGAAATAATAAAAACAGCAAGGTAGCAAGTGATAAAAGTGAGCGTAAACGGTATTGCAATGTGTTGAAACAAGGCCTAGGGTTCATACTTTCACTAGTGTAAGTCCTCTCAACAATACTAACATAATTGGATCACATAACTATCCCTCAACATGCAACAAAGAGTCACTCCAAAGTCACTAATAGCGGAGAACGAACGAAGAGATTATGGTAGGGTACGAAACCACCTCAAAGTTATTCTTTCCAATCAATCCGATAAGATTACTTCAAAGGGGAAACTCAATTCATTACAAGAGAGAAGACGGGGAGAAACATAGGATCCAACTATAATAGCAAAGCTCGCGATACATCAAGATCGTATCATCTCAAGAACACGAGAGAGAGAGAGATCAAACACATAGCTACTGGTACATACCCTCAGCCCCGAGGGAGAACTACTCCCTCCTCGTCATGGAGAGCGCTGGGATGATGAAGATGGCCACCGGTGAGGGTTCCCCCCTCCGGCAGGGTGCCGGAACAGGGTCCCGATTGACTTTTGGTGGCTACGGAGGCTTCTGGTGGCGGAACTCTCGATCTAATCTCTGTTCTGGAAGTTTTAGGGTACATGGAGTTATATAGGCAGAAGAAGCACATCAGGGGAGCCACGGGGGCCCCACGAGGCAGGGGGCGTGCCCTAGGGGGGTGGGCACGCCCCCACCCTCGTGGGCAGCTCCCGTATCTTCTGACGTGGGGTCCAAGTCCATTAGGTGTGTTTCCTTCCAAAAATAACTTCTCCAGTTGATTTCGTTCCGTTTCGACTCCGTCTGATATTCCTTTTCTTCGAAACACTGAAATAGGCATAAAACAGCAAATCTAGGCTGGGCCTCCGGTTAATAGGTAGTCCCAAAAATAATATAGAAGTGGATAATAAAGCCCAATATTGCCCAAAACAGTAGATAATATAGCATGGACCAATCAAAAATTATAGATACGTTCGATATGTATCAAGCATCCCCAAGCTTAATTCCTGCTCGTCCTCGAGTAGGTAAATGATAAAAAAATAATTTTTGATGTGGAATGCTAGTTGGCATAATTTCAATGTAATTCTTCTTACTTGTGATATGAATATTCAGATCTGAAAGATTCAAGACAAAAGTTCATATTGACATAAAAACAATAATACTTCAGGCATACTAACAAAGCAATCATGTCTTCTCAAAATAACATGGCCAAAGAAAGTTCATCCCTACAAAATCATATAGTCTGGCTATGCTCCATCTTCACCACACAAAATATTTAAATCATGCACAACCTCAATGACAAGCCAAGCAATTGTTTCATACTTTTGATGTTCTCAAACTTTTTCAATCTTCACGCAATACCTAAACGTGAGCCATGGACATAGCACTATAGGTGGAATAGAGTGGTGGTTGTGGAGAAGACAAAAAGGAGAAGATAGTCTCACATCAACTAGGCGTATCAATGGTCTATGGAGATGCCCATCAATAGATATCAATGTGAGTGAGTAGGGATTGCCATGCAACGGATACACTAGAGCTATAAGTGTATGAAAGCTCAAAAAGAAACTAGTGGGTGTGCATCCAACTTGCTTGCTCACGAAGACCTAGGGCACTTGAGGAGGCCCATTGTTGGAATATAGAAGCCAAGTTCTATAATGAAAAATTCCCACTAGTATATGAAGGTGACAGAACAAGAGACTATATATCATAAAGATCATGGTGTTACTTTGAAGAACAAGTGTGGAAAAAGGATAGTAGCATTGTCCCTTTTATTTTTTTATTTTTTTATTTGGCCTTTCCTTTTTTATTTGGCCTTTTTATGGCCTTTCTCTTTTTTTGGGACAATGCTCTATTAAACGATGATCATCACACTTCTATTTATTTACAACTCAATGGTTACAACTCGATACTAGAACAAAGATGACTCTATATGAATGCCTCCGGCAGTGTACCGGGATTGCGATCAATCAAGTGTGACATGTATGAAAAATTATGAACGGTGGCTTTGCCACAAATACGATGTCAACTACATGATCATGCAAAGCAATATGACAATGATGAATGTGTCATGATGAACGGAATGGTGGAAAGTTGCATGGCAATATATCTCGGAATGGCTATGGAAATGCCATAATAGGTAGGTATGCTGGTTGTTTTGAGGAAGGTATATGGTGGGTTTATGGTACCGGCAAAAGTTGCACGGTACTAGAGAGGCTAGCAATGGTGGAGGGGTGAGAGTGCGTATAATCCATGGACTCAACATTAGTCATAACGAACTCACATACTTATTGCAAAAATCTATTAGTTATCGAAACAAAGTACTACGCGCATGCTCCTAGGGGGATAGATTGGTAGGAAAAGACCATCGCTCGTCCCCGACCGCCACTCATAAGGAAGACAATCAATAAATAAATCATGCTCCGACTTCATCACATAACGGTTCACCATACGTGCATGCTACGGGAATCACAAACTTTAAGACAAGTATTCTTTAAATTCACAACTACTCAACTAGCATGACTCTAATATCACCATCTCCATATCTCAAAACAATTATCAAGTATCAAACTTCTCATAGTATTCAACACACTCATAAGAGAATTTGATTATTCTTTTTGTATACCTAGCATATTAGGATTTTAAGCAAATTACCATGCTATTTAAGACTCTCAAAATAATCTAAGTGAAGCATGAGATTTCATCTATTTCTTCAAAATAAAACTACCACCATGTTCTGAAAGATATAAGTGAAGCACTAGAGCAAATGACAAACTACTCCGAGAGATTTAAGTGAAGATCAATGAGTAGTCGAATAATTATGCAACTATGTGAAGACTCTCTAACATTTAATAATTTCAGACCTTGGTATTCTATTCAAACAGCAAGCAAACCTTAACAAAATAAAATTGACCCTCCAAGCAAAACACATATCATGTGGCGAATAAAAATATAGCTCCAAGTAAAGTTACCGATGAACGAAGACGAAAGAGGGGATGCCTTCCGGGGCATCCCCAAGCTTAGGCTCTTGGTTGTCCTTGAATATTACCTTGGGGTGCCTTGGGCATCCCCAAGCTTAGGATCTTGCCACTCCTTATTCCATAGTCCATCGAATCCTTACCCAAAACTTGAAAACTTCACAGCACAAAACTTAACAGAAAACTCGTAAGCTCCGTTAGTATAAGAAAGTAAATCAACACTTCAAGGTACTGTAATGAACTCATTCTTTATTTATATTGGTGTTAAACCTACTGTATTCCAACTTCTCTCTGGTTTATAAACTCTTTTACTAGCCATAGATTCATCAAAATAAGCAAACAACACACGAAAAACAGAATCTGTCAAAAACAGAACAATCTGTAGTAATATGGGTCAAACGTATACTTATGGAACTCATAAAATTGCTGTACCTGAGTAATTTATCTATTAATCATATGCAAAAATAATTAACTAAATAGCACTCTCCAAATAAAAATGGCAGCAATTCTCGTGAGCGCTAAAGTTTCTGGTTTTTTTACAGCATGATCATAAAGACTTCACCCAAGTCTTCCCAAAGGTTCTACTTGGCACAAACACTAATTAAACACATAAAACCACATATAAACAGAGGCTAGATGAATTATTTATTACTAAACAGGAGCAAAAAGCAAGGAACAAAAATAAAATTGGCTTGCCTCCCAACAAGCGCTATCGTTTAGCACCCCTAGCTAGGCATGATGATCTCAATGATGCTCACATAAAAGGTAAGTATTGTAACATAAAGAGAGCATCTTGAAGAATATTACTAGCACATTTAAGTCTAACCCACTTCCTATGCATAGGTATTTTGTGAACAAACAACTTGTGGGAACAATAATCAACTAGCATAGGAGGGCAAAACAAGCATAACTTCAAAACTTTAAGTACATAGAGAGGAAACTTGATATTATTGCAATTCCTACAAGCATATGTTCCTCCCTCATAATAATTTTCAGTAGCATCATGAATGAATTCAACAATATAACCATCACCTAAAGCATTCCTTTCATGATCTACAAGCATAGAAAATTTACTACTCTCCACATAAGCAAAATTCTTCTCATTCGGGATAGTGGGAGTACCATAAGAGACTTGAATATTACAAATTGTTTCCACATTAAAAGAGTAATGTTTAGAAAAGGGGTAACCATAATCATGACAAGTTTTATACATATAATCCTCACTACTTTTTATAGCATATGTATCATCACAGTAATTATCATAAGTAGGAGGCATGTTATTATCATTATTAATCTGCATATCAAAACTTGGGAGACTAAAAATATAATCTTCATTAAGCGTAGCATCCCCAAGCTTGGGACAAACATTAATTGCAGCAAATATATTCTCAAATATGTCATCCTCATAAAACATATCTTCCCCAAGCTTGGGCCTTTTCGTATCATAAGCATAATCACTCTCATCATTAATAGCACGGATAGCACCAATAGTATAGCAATTATCATATTCTTCCAAACAAGTGGCAAAAAGATTTTCAAGATCATAAGAAGTATCATTATCTTTCACAATTATATTTTCATGAGGCACAATAGTAATAGGAGCAACATTATTTGGGGGAGATATCTTTTTACCTCTCTTCCTTTTTCTTTTCTTCTTCTTCACCACATCATGTGTGGGTTCAATCCTCTTTTTGGAGCTCCTTATTAATGAGATTGGTTGAATAGGAGGCTCCTCTTCGTTACCTGATTCATCATAAGAAATAATAGGAGAATATTGGGAAGTCTCTTCCCTTTCGTTAGCATTCTCTTCATCTTCTATTTGTTTCTTTTCTTTATGTAATTGGCAATATAAGGATTTTCAATGCAATTCACCGCGCAATACATATAAATCTTCTCTAGATCAAAACCAAGAAGTTGATCGAGATTAAATTTTGGAATACCCTCAGTTATACATTTCATTTCTTCATAACCCAAGAGCAAACTAAGTTCATTATGATGTGCAAGGGAAATCAAGTCATCACAATTTTTGGACACGATACGGTCATGAAACAATTTGCATTTGATATTTAAATGACCATGTTCATTGCAAAGTTCGCAAGTATGGGTAAGATATCTTAAATTTTCAGCACATTCATCTAGATCTTCTTGCAACAATTTGGTTTCTAAGTACTTATGCCTCTTGCAATATCTATCTTCCCTATTTGGTGTGTACTTGCAAACATGCACTCCACAAAAATTGACATGTTTATAGGAGGCATTTTCATCATAACTAGTGCAATCATCATTAGCATCATGGGTATTCAAAGAATTCATACTAACAACATTGCAATCATGCTCATCATTCAAATATTTAGTGCCAAACATTTTATAGATTTCTTCTTCTAGCACTTGAGCACAATTATCCTTTCCATCATACTCTCAAAAGATATTTAAAAGATGAAGCGTGTGAGACAAACTCAGTTCCATTTTTTATAGTTTTCTTTTATAAATGAAACTAGTGATAAAACAAGAAAATAAAAGACTCGATTGCAAGATCTAAACATATACCTTCAATCGCTAACCTCCCCGGCAACGGCGCCAGAAAAGAGCTTGATGTCTACTACACAACCTTCTTCTTGTAGACGTTGTTGGGCCTCCAAGTGCAGAGGTTTGTAGGACAGTAGCAAATTTCCCTCAAGTGGATGACCTAAGGTTTATCAATCCGTAGGAGGCGTAGGATGAAGATGGTCTCTCTCAGGCAACCCTGCAACCAAATAACAAAGAGTCTCTTCTGTCCCCAACACACCCAATACAATGGTAAATTGTATAGGTGCACTAGTTCGGCGAAGAGATGGTGATAAAAGTGGTATATGGATAGTAGATAAAAGGTTTTTGTAATCTGAAAATATAAAAACAGCAAGGTAACTAATTGTAAAAGTAAGCGTAAACGGTATTGCAATGTGTTGAAACAAGGCCTAGGGTTCATACTTTCGCTAGTGTAAGTCCTCTCAACAATACTAACAAAATTGGATCACATAACTATCCCTCAACATGCAACAAAGAGTCACTCCAAAGTCACTAATAGTGGAGAACGAATGAAGAGATTATGGTAGGGTACGAAACCACCTCAAAGTTATTCTTTCCAATCAATCCGATAAGATTACTTCAAAGGGGAAACTCAATTCATTACAAGAGAGAAGAGGGGGAGGAGAAACATAGGATCCAACTATAATAGCAAAGCTCGCGATACATCAAGATCGTATCATCTCAAGAACACGAGAGAGAGAGATCAAACACATAGCTACTGGTACATACCCTCAACCCCAAGGGAGAACTACTCCCTCCTCGTCATGGAGAGCACTAGGATGATGAAGATGGCCACCGGTGAGGGTTCCCCCCTCCGGCAGGGTGCCAGAACAGGGTCCCGATTGACTTTTGGTGGCTACGGAGGCTTCTGGTGGCGGAACTCTCGATCTAATCTCTGTTCTGGAAGTTTTAGGGTATATGGAGTTATATAGGCAGAAGGAGCACGTCAGGGGAGCCACGGGGGCCCCATGAGGCAGGGGGCGCGCCCTAGGGGGGTGGGCGCACCCCCACCCTCGTGGGCAGCTCCCGTATCTTCTGACGTGGGGTCCAAGTGCATCAGGTGTGTTTCCTTCCAAAAATAACTTCTCCAGTTGATTTCGTTCCGTTTCGACTCCGTCTGATATTCCTTTTCTTCGAAAAACACTGAAATAGGCATAAAACAACAAAGCTGGGCTGGGCCTCCGGTTAATAGGCTGGTCCCAAAAATAATATAAAAGTGGATAATAAAGCCCAATATTGCCCAAAATAGTAGATAATATAGCATGGAGCAATCATAAATTATAGATACATTGGAGACGTATCAATCAGCGTTGGCATGGGAGGATCCGGTGGAAGAGCATCGCCTGAGTCACGTCGGGGAGACTGGTGTGTTTCTTTATCATACTCTTGATGCGCTTTTGCAGCGTCATCACTTCGTCGGTCGACCCCCAGTCCAGACACTTGTTGGTCCAAGACGCGAGCCGCATGGGAGGCCCAGATCTAAAATCAAGGGCTGCCGCCCATTTGGTACGATGAGGCTTGGTGATATAGAACCACTCCTACTGCCACACCTTCACGGTCTCCACAAAGGCCCCCTTGGGCCAAGTGGTGTTGGGGAGTTTGCTCACCATGGCGCCGCCGCAGTCGGCGTGCTGCCTGTCAACCACCTTTGGCTTCACATTGAAAACCCTAAGCCACAGGCCTCACACGCGACGATGAACGCCGAGATGTGAAGGAAGGAGTTTGGGGCTAGATCGTGGAAATCCAGCCCGTAATAGAACATGAGTCCGCGGACAAAGGGGTGAAGTGGAAACCCTAGGCCGTGGAGAAAGTGGAGGATGAATACAACCCTCTTGCCAGGCTCTGGTGTGGGGATGATTTGCTCTTTGGCCCGGAGCCGGTGTGCCATTTCCGCGGTCAAATACTTCGCCTCCCGGAGCTCCTTGATGTCCTTATCCATGACGGAGGAGGCCACCCACACTACAAAAAAAATACACTTCCGTGATGATACGTGTTTGTCACAGTAGGTCGCTTTTTTGTCATGCATGTACATCCATGACAAATTTATGACAGAATCAAGATAGTCATATCTGTGCTGTCGTAGAAGTGTTCCATGACATTACCAAAATTATCATCACGGAAGTGTCCACTTCCATGACGATAAATCACGCGTCACTGAAGTGCTTTCGTCAAGGGTGACCGACACGTGGCATCCACCGTAATGGAACGCCGTTAAGCTATTGAGTCGGGTTTTGGATCTGATAACCCATTAACAGCCCCGACCAATGGGAAATTTCCATGTGTAAAATTCTTATTGGCCGGAGGAAACACGTGTCAGCTCGTCAGTGGGTCAGATAGGCGCCTATGATATGTCGACACGTGGCACGGCCCAACAAGTTTAAATGGGCCGGCCCAACTGAAGGCCCACAAGATTTTGCGGACCATAAAGGGCCGGCCCAGCTAAAGGCCCACGAGATTTTGTGGACCGTAATGGGCTGGCCCAGCTAAAGGCCCACAAGATTTTGTGGGCCATAATGGGCCGGCCCAGGTAAAGGCCCACAAGATTTTTGTGTGCCATAATGGGCCGGCCCAGGTAAAGCCCACAAGATTCTTGCGGGTCATAATGGGCCGGCCCAGCTAAAGGCCCACAAGATTTCGCCGACATTAATGGGCCGGCCCATCTGTAGGCCCACAAGATTTTGAGGACCCTAGTAGGCCGGCCCATTAACTGGCTGCCATGTTTTGGGCCAAATGCCGGCCCATATTTGATCCGGTCCATTAATGGCCTGCCACGCTCCGGGCCTAATAGTGGCCCATATGAGATTCGGCCCATTAAAAGCCTACCATGTTCTGGGCTAAATTACGGCCCAGATCAGGTCCGGCCCTTTAAGTGGCTTTGGGCTCAATTATGGCCCATATCAGATTCGGCCTGTCAACTGGACACTATGCTTTTGGGCCCACTTGCTAAAGGCCCACTTAGTAATTTAGCCTGATATTAGTTTTGGCCTGTTAAGGGCCCATTTAACATTTCGGCCCTATATTAATTTCGGCCTGTTAAAAGCCAGTCATATAGTTGGGCCTAACTACGGCCCTGTTTGCATCCGGCCTGCTCGCAGCCGATATCTGATTGGGCCAAATAAGGACCGAGACAATTTTGGCCTGTTAAAAGCCCGTGATTTGATTCGCACAATCATGGGCCGGGGTTCATTTCATGCTGCTGCGTAACTAGTATGAATTAAGAACAAAGCTACTCTATACAATAAAGAAATTACGGCATAGTAACTTAGAATAAACCTACACTATACAATAAAGGGTTTAAGGTATATTACATCCACTGGGCATCAAAGTTCGCCACCAGTGATCATAAAGCGCAACGTAGAAGCAGATTACAAAAACCGGGCACCATTGCAGCGTAACAAAATAATACTGAACCGAGACCACTTCCAAGACAGTTCAAGAAAGGCTAGCCTTGCAGGGGAACTGCTGCGCAAGCTGCTGAGCAAGGCTGTGAGACCGGCCTAGCATGTTGGTCATAGCTTCCAGGTGTAGCTATTTAGCGATGAGGTTCTCATTGGTGTTCTCCGCAATCTTTCTTAGAGATAGGACTTCAAGTCGAAGTTGAGTTGCAGAATGCCTTTCTGCTAGAACTTGGGACTGAAGAAGTCGAATTGATTTAGACAATGAATTCTGTGATCTTGTCTAACTGTTAGTGTCAAGTAACTTGAGCACTATATCAAGACAAGACTTTGGGGTTGTCTTGCTATCTTCAAGATGTTTTGCCTTCTTTGCTGCAATATATGTTGGGTTTGTCTCACAGCCTTCAGCAGACTTGTGCATGCCATCAGGCATATCACCCTGAAACAAAGCAGAGAGATGACAGGTTTTCCACGTGTATAAACAAAGATGATAACTGTTCTGTCAATTCTATCCAATTTAAAATTAGAAAATAAAGAGTATGTTCAAAATATCAATAGCATAATTTGGCATTGTTCATAATGCGGGGAGCTTCACCACACTACTGGATTACCATGTCAACATAACAAGCATAGATGAAGGGCAAAGAAAATTATTGTATCTATTTTGGATAATGTGCATGGCATGTTGTTCATATCATCAACCACATCAGTAAGATAAAACAGGAGATGACAAGGTGCAAACGTGGGCTACTTCACCACACACTGGATTATAGATCCACAAAAACAAGCATACATATAGGGAGTATTAAGTAATGTGCATGGTATGAATAAGGAATTTGGTTTTACAAGTAAAACTTAGAACTTACGGTTCTTACGAACATGCATTTTGGTAGAAACAGCAAACTAAACAGCAGTAAACGATAGGGAGTATGAGCAAATTAAACAGCAGTTGAGTATAAAGGCTTTAGAAGGACTGGCTTACATTAACAGTTAACACCGGCTTTATAATGCCCTTCTCCATGTCAAGGGAAGGATAACTCAAGAATTTCAGCACAGAATCTTCTTCATAAGCATTGCCTGTACTCTACATTTTGTAGAGAGTAATTATAGATATGATAATACTGGAAGGGGTAGAGGATAATGAAGATAAGATGCAGATTGATGCTACATAATCAACTACCAATCCCTGGAAGTACAAGCGTTACAGGACAAAATGTACTGACAAGAGCAATGGGCTACACTTCTGCACTGGCATTGTCTGTGTATTATACTTGTTGGTAAGATTAAATATAGATCTGATCTTTTTTAGTAAATGGTGGGCGAGGGAGATAAGATGCAGAATGCTACAAAATGAACCAATCCCTCTTCCCATAATACAAGAGTGTTTTGAACATTGGTGTACTGTACAAAACGTTCTTATATTATGGGACGGAGGGAGTAGTTTTTAATGTAAGTATAGTGATAGACCACGTTCAGTCCTTACAAGAGGACTGCGGAGCTAAACCTCTTCAAAAGCATTGGGTTGATTCTAAATTTATGTAAGAGTCCATACGGATCTTATAATGTCCACCAAACGGATGATTACGAGGCTAACATGTGCAGTGATGCTACATAATCAAACAACTATGAAAGTAAATATGGTCATACAGGGCAAGAGGTACTCACAAGAGCAATGCAGTGTGCAGTATAGTTGCGAGATTCTGTGGTCCCTTGAGAACGAATGTTCTTCTGCTAACAGTTTTCGTACAAGTGAGACATTAAGACAAATGCAGAAATGTAGTTCAAATTGTGATGTGATATCATAGACAGTACCTTACGCTGCAACCGAGACCAATGTGTAACAAGATTATTCCAGTCACCGTCGGATAAATGTAGCACCGGAGACTTTATAGAAATTTCGTTCAGAGGCTTGCCATCGAAGTGCGCTTGCCTCAGGTAGGAACGATACTTCATCAACGAGTGCTTGAAAAGCGCAACCAACCCTTGCTCGTCATCACAATCCAGTTTGTGCCTCACCTATTTAAAAGAATGAAATCTTGTGTTTTCTGTAAGCAGAAACTTGCAGTAATGACCATGAATAACATTAGTACATTACTTACACGTAAGTTGCGGAGGAAGACTGGAAATTGTTCTGTGTCTGCAGTATAATCTTTCCATGAAGGAAAGATGCGCACAAAGTTCCTGACAACAAATAAGCTTCGTCTTCTAAATTGGGAAGAAATGGAACAGGGGTCCTATTTGCTGCAATTGGGGCTCTCTCTGGTTGGAAAAGGGATTTGACAACTGGATTTGGTGTACTCTTTGCTGGAATGGGGGGTTTTTGCGTCGTACAGCTAGTGCTATGTCAACTGGCATAATCATACTGTTTGCTGTAGTTGGGGTCTGCTGAGTTGGGGCATCAGAAATGACTAGTGTAGTAGGCCTAGAGAATGCTAGAGTTGGGGTATTTTGTGGGTCAGGTGATATTGCAACTACACCTAATGGGCTATTTGATTTATCAGGTGCCACTACCTTTTCCAAATACTTTGCTTGTGCTCCTCCACGATCAGCAATCGCCCTCTTCCTTTTAAACGTCTGATACACAAGAACAACATTTGAATGGATAAATATGGTATGATGACAGATGGAGTATGTACTAAAAATGGATAGGCAGGGTGTATTCTCATACACGATGCATAAACTAAGCTAATGGCAGTTCAACAAAGTAGAAGCAATGCAAAGCATCAATTGCAAGATATGTGCGAGCAATGTAACCTTGGAAAGTTAGAGCAATTACCTTGATGGGTGAATAAGATAGGGCATCTTCCTCTGACTCCTCCACTAGGGAGCTACATTGACTTAGGTCTCCCTCTAGCTCAGAATCACTGTTAGGATCATATTCTGAGCATGAATCTGTAGGTGGAGAGTGTTTGCATTGCATTGCATCCAGACTTGATTTCAGTCCCTTAATCCCAAGTTTGACAGCCATGGCATTGTTCTGCTTTATTCTTTTCATGCGCACAAGCTCATAGTCATTATGATGCTGTTCAGAATCTGAGATTCATGAAAACATAAAAAGTAGTTAGATTATCTATGGAATGCATTGCGGTTTCAACTCGGAGAGTGTCTCCCTATAAACCCCTGCATATGCAAAGTTCACCTCCCCAACCGTGCTGACCAGACCACACAGAGAGATACACACCCGAGCGGCGAACATGCATTTTCGAAACTAATTTAGGAAAATTTAGCTCACCAATTAAACAACTATGTTTTAATAATATCAGATTCGTATTTGAACAACTAAGCTTGTTTAGCTTGATGGGTGGAGCGGTGTTATTATGAAACAAAGCACGTATTCTGATCGTATAGTGATCATAAAAGGGGGAAACTCTAAGCATATATTTTTTAGCAAAAGAGGGTTTCCCCTCTGATTTCTATTAAAGAAACCACCACGGAACCAACATGATCAATTAAACCCTAAGCATGATCAATTAAACCGTATTATGGCTGTGCCATGGCAGATTTGAAGCTGCAAACCAGAGAAATGATATTTAGCATCCATTTTTTGCTTCGAACTAAGAATTAAATTCTAAGAGCTGAAAAGAAAGTAGAGTAACCAAGTTAAGATCTATTTTCTGGTTGAGATCAAAAAGTTGAGGAGATATGAAGTACCACCTCTCTTGCGGCGCCGTGTAGGCATCGGGGGTGAGATGGCTGTCGGTGGCATTGAAGCAGATCTGCGATAGTAGACGGGTGCATCGGGGGATAAGTCCCGTTGCGGTGGAAGAGAAGGTCGTGTGAGCGGCCCCGGTAAAGAGAACGACAACGCCGATGAAGCGAGAGGACGCGATGCAAGGCTATTGGTCCGTCACCGTGGATGAGAAACGTCCATCTCTAGCAGTGAACGACGCAGTCTTAGTAGGCGCTCCGGCATGGTGGAGGACGGTGGCGATGGATGTGGTGGAGGACGGCGGCGATGGATGGGGTGGCGGACGTAGGCTGGTGTGGGAATGGGGTGTTCTAGCGCGAACGGTGTATGAATGGGAAAATGGAGGGAGAGGTATGGGGAACCATGTTTTTGGGACGCGCCTGTCTGAAATATGGGAAAGTTACGAACTTATCCCCTGTTTCAAATTTGGACGTCTCGTCGGTTGGGGATAGGACGGTAATCTCGCATGTCCCAAATATTTGCCGGTAACTATTTCGGGCGAGGAGAGGGTGTTTTGCCGCCCACGGTTGGTGCCCACGGTGTATGAACGGGGCTGACAGGTAGGGCGGTTGTGTCACGTCTGATGGAAGTTACACATTCGCCCCTATTTAAAATATTAGCCTACATCTATTTCGGAGAGGAGAGTTTGTTTTGCCGCCCACCGTGTATGAATGGGGAATGGAGGGAGAAATAGAGGTCTTTCGGACGAGCTTGAATCAAATTAGTTTTGCCGCCCATGTTTGACGCCCACCGTGTCGGAATGGGCTCAGAGGCGGTTGTGTCACGTCTAATTGAAGTTACTAACCTACCCCTATTTAGAGCAGTGGAAATCGGGCCAACGGATTGTCCATGTAATGGTTAGACAGTAATTTCCATCTCCCAAACACTTGGCTTCGGGCAGCCGATGTGGGAGTGGACATTTTGATGTTTCTTTCGAATTTTGGGACAATAAGCATCCACGTTTACCCTGGCAACTAAATTCGAATCCATTTTGTATTCCTATATGAATCTTTATAAATTATTCTATGTGTTTTTATATATCTTCAAAAGGACGACAAAGATGTATTCCACTGTCATATATGAATATGGTTTACAAATGCCGATAATCAAATTCAGAAACTAGAATCGAGTTTAAGGTGAATTCGAATAGTTGGAACACTTCATGTCCAACTCAAATGTCACACGAAGCATAATGTGTACTCCCATTTAGATATGTACACAAGCGATGTATCAAGATTCAAATACTGAGTCAATCAACCAAGAATGTACAGAACTAACAGACATAGAAACACTTATAGAGTATATGGATCAATAATATCAACTAACATAAATAAGCCAGGCCGCTGTACTTTTTTTGGCTACAACAACATCCTTTGTTTAGCCAGCATCTTGGCCCTTTCCAATGCGTGCCACTTATGGTCCATCTATACTAGTATTGCTGAATTCACATTCAGCCCGATTGGCATATTTGTAGGTCTGGCACAGCAATCCAAATGAAATGTCTCCGAGTCTTATCAATTAATACAGACTTGTGCTCAAATAAAATTACAAACAAAAAAACAATTATTACATGATCTCTAAAACAAATGGTTTGATTGATTACATGAACAGACAACACAAAGGTTATTCAACTATGGAAAGAACATTTCACCTATGATTTACCAAGTAGGAATTTAATTTCCTTTTTTCCTTCAGGACCTTAACAATCTGGTCAGTCTCAGCTTGCTTTGTTTTGAAATCCATCAAATATTTAATGGTTGTCTTGAGTATTGCTTGTGATTGTGTTGTTTGCTTCCTCAACATGTCAACTTCATCTCTAAGTGCAGAAGCATAATCTCTTTCTACCACTAGTTTAGCCTCTAGAGCATCAGCAGTTGGTAATTCATAATGCACGATTGGGTCGATGCCACCGCTGTGGGATGATGCAACGTCCATGGGGACCTCGCTCTTTGATCTTGGGCTAACCTGTTTTGCCATTAAAGTTCCGATTGGATTCAGAAAAGTTGAAGTTAGCAAAACATCTCAACTGGGAGTTATAACAGCAAACCAGTTAAACAAACAAGGAATTAAAGAGTTTCAATTGGATGCTGAAAAGTAGTTATTAACATCATTGTAACCCGCTGTTGTAGCAGCAAAGCAGTTAAACAAACAAGTAGATATTTAAGTTAAGGCAAACAGGTAATTCTTAACAGTAAGTATCAAACACTTAGATAGGCACAGTCTACAATATGATTAACAGGCTGTGCCATTATGTAATCAGTAGCAAACTAAATTAAGCCAAGCAACATAATTGAACAATTTTGCAATAAGTGGCTAACTAAAATTCTGAGAAGCAGGTAACTGAACTTACGCTAGTTCTTTGTACAAGCACACTGCAACTTCTTTTTTGCTTACATGGTTGTACGAAGGAGTCCATGGCATCAATTGCTTGGATATGCAGTCCCAATACTTCTTTCTTCCCACACTGCATGGATAAGTCGAATGGTTAATCTGGTAAGATGGTGCGTCCTTGATATGTTATATGAGGACGTGTAGTCAGACTAGTTGTAGCCAAACACATCACACTGGCTTTTGCTGTATATTTCATGCGATTACTTTTGGCATATCGAGATCTAAGCAATATACAATAGGATGAAAAGACTGGCATCCTTCACATTATTTGCGAACTTAGTTCATAGAAACAAGCAATTCAACCATTCTGTGGGTAAATCAAAAGTGCCACTGGAATATTTTTCACTATCCAATCATACACGCAAAAAGGGGCGACACCACCATAGGGGCTGGTATGGGCGGCCGCCTCAGGTGGCTGGAAAGTGTGCACCTAGTTTGAGTCGTCTAGGTTGGCCCACGCTAGTTTTGTTCGTCCCAACGCACGAGCAGGCAATGTAAAAAATGAAGAAAAATGTTTCAATTTGGATGGGCCAATAACATAAGTGCAAGGCAGGCCCTATAGCAGGCTCATGGCCCAAACGAGCGCCTCCCATATCAATCGACAGTAGGAAAAATCCCAATTCATTCGCTCCAGCCTCTAGTCTGGTTCGCTCCTAACCTAGTCGCCGCTGGACAGACTGACACAGCACTTGCTCGCGCCCTCGTTGGAGGGCGGTCGCCGGGCTTCAAGCGAACGGAAGGACAAGAAGATGAAGATCCAACCCTGGGTGTAGCCTGCGTGGGAGGCAGCGGCGGCATTACGGGCATGTCATCGAGCTTGCGCAAATGGACAGTCGCTAATTGCAAGAGTAGCATGCGCAACGAGCAGGTACATCACATCCCTGATTATATCTAATTCAACTCTTCAATTTCTGGCCAATAGTTAAACCTGACGGTGTTGTAAAACTGCTTGTATGTAGGGAATCTATGAGAAAATGAAACCAATTTCTACTTATTTTATAACTCCCCCAATCAATATTGAACTGACTGCATCTGATGTATCTAATCAAGTTTCCGGTGCAAACATACAAGCTCATGTTGTTCTTGAGCCTGAAGTGTCTCATGAACAGACTTCTAATGAAGGATTTGATGCAAACATTTTACATGCTCCTGGTGATGAACATATAGTGTCTAATGAGGGATCTAATGTAAGCATTTTGCAAGCTCATTGAAGGATTTAGTGTCTAATGATGATCTACTATGTTGAGAGAGATAGAGATTTGCAGGCATTAATGACAAGCAAATTATAGTGCATTTTCATAGCTTGAGGAAACGTCGAGGCCATCTACCAGAAAGTCCCCGTATCATGACAACATAGAATAAATACTTTTCTAATCTGTTGTTTGAAACTATTGGCATACTTGTGCAGGATAGATATATTGATATGCAGTTTGCGCACTGGTTATACGTGCAATTACACTTCGATGTTTTCAGCCAGAGAACGAATAATTCAAGCAGGTATAGACCATGTTTGTAGTCCTTGTACACCATGTTGCATTTTGTGTTTTTGGGTGCTTGCATCATTTAGTGTTTATAATCTAAACTACTTTGGATCATTAGCTGGTTTTCAAAGTGCATGTAGCTTCACATTTCTCAAGACATGTTGATTTCCGGAGTGCAAGTGCCTTCGTATTTTTTAAGTTAAATGTTCGCCCCTGGTAACTTGAATTCATGGATCAGCCACTGCACACAAATCATACACGAATGCCAGTACGAATTAAATGAACTGCAGGGACTTACGCTAGCTCGTTGTAGAGGCTCACTGCAGCTCTACTTGCGCTTGGGATGTTCCATGTACAAGTCCATGTTACCACTTGCTTGGATGTGCAGGCCTTGTGCTCCTTGCATCCCCCTCTGCATTTTTGACATAGCGAATGGTTGATCAAATAAGAGGAATCGACCTTGATGTTGTGCCGGAGGACAGATACTTACAAGGTTATACGGGTGTGCAAGATGTGTACCAGATCCCGTAGCGCCGTCATGCTTTGCTAAAATATGGATTTGCTTGTTTCAGATGATATCTCCAGAAGAAATAAGAGTTAAGGTCAGAGTTGCATAGGCGTGTAAGCTAAGAGAGCAGTGAAAGGATATCCAAACATCGTCGGAATAGTGCACAAGGGAGTGATGTGTGGATACCTAGTTCGGGTCGGTGTTTGGGCATGCTCACCTAGCTAGAGTGCGGGTCACTTTAGAGCCGTTGAGGGTGATGCGCTGGCGTTGGCTGGCCGCGCACGGATGCAGATCTTGAGTGGCAGCGGAGCGCTACGATGCGGTGGACAAGACCGTTGGTGAAGCCCCAACGGCCTCGGGGGGCGGAGGTGCGACGATGTGCTCGATGAAGTAGCCCCGGTGAGCTGGGAGACGGCATCGGTGAAGCGCACCTGATGTGGTGGAACTCGGTGTCTGTGAGGCACGTCGGTTGCGGTGGCCGACGTTGTCGGTGGACCACCCGGTGCGGTGGACGAGGGCGTAGATGAGGTAGCTCCGGTGTGGTGGTGAAGCGCGACCGTCGTCTTCGTCGTCATCGTCCGGCACAGAGGTGGGGAACATTGGGGAAAGAGACGAGACGAGGGGCGATTCGAGGGTTGGTGGCGAATTAGGGATTTGAGTAATCTGGGCGCGGAAGGGGACGGTGGAGAAGAGAGATTTTGCAGGGCTGGAATTGGGGCCGCCAGATATTTCAATCCAAAATGTGGAAGCGCGAACATATATTGTCGTCATCCTTTTTTTGGGGGGGAGGGGGGTGGGTGGCTCGGTGCTACATGTCCGTCGAACACACGCGAGCACCCCGACAGGACTATGCTTCGGTGCCTTAAGGCACCTACCTTTGTGTCCATGACATATGGGCCCAACAGGTGGCTGGCCCACATGTCAGTGACGCAAAGGCAGTTGCCTTTAAGGCACCGAAGCAGCGTCCACAATGACACGACCCTGGTTTGCCTGGTGCGCCTACATTTGAGAATGCAAACGAATCTTCTTTCATTTGCAAACGAATCTGTATGTATTACCATGCCCGTGTTTTCCTTGCAATAATTAGTCATTCGAAACGAGATACTCCATCCGTTCACTTTTGTAAGTCATTTCAAAAAACTTAAAATGAACTGTTTTGCACATTGTCTGAAATGTCTTCAAGGTCTTATAAAAGTGAACAGAGGGACTACTATAAATTAATTAATGAGGAGTTATTTGAAAAAAAAAATCAAAACGGTACCCACGCTAACGTGGATTAGAGTGTGTCTCACATAATTAGTTATTTGAATTAGAGTGTGTGTCACGTAGTTAGTTATTTGAATTAGATTGTGTGTCACCTAGCGATCTCCAATTCTAACGTGGATTTCGCATTTCACTGTATCCACGCTACTTTTTAAATACAAATTACATGCATTGGTCAATTTTCTCTTAATACTTGCATGCAATGATTTAATTTACCTTGCAATCTGAACATGTGATGGGAAACAAAAAAATTGAGCCTTATAAAATGGAAAAACTAATATTTTGAGATAAGCCCTATAAACCGGAAAGGAGGGAGTACCGGGTAGTGCGGGGTTGATTTTAAACTGCGACGCCGGCGATATTAAAAGTCAGAGCTGTTGGGACGACGATGGGCGGCGGAGCCTGGTCAAAGGGCTCGCCTCCCGGTGAGCCTGCACAGCGGTCTACTCGCACGCCTCCCTGACAGCCGGCGCAGCAGTCTGCTCGCACGCCTCCCGTCGACTCACACGCTTGCTCGGACGGCACATGCCGATTGCCGATGAGAAGCGGGGACTCGTGGCGGCACGTAAACACCCACGGTTTCAATAGTGAAAGTGTTCGCCTTAACGTGACAGGTCTTTCTTCCAAAATACCTTGGCTCTTCATTTGTGCAACTTGTCATAAGCAGCTTGTCTCAAATTGAATAAAAAACATACGAAGTAATATTTGTGCCATATCACGTGACCATGCTTAGTTTCAAGAATTTATGCTGACTTTTGGATTTTCAGAAATTTAAGATCCAGGATTCGAAACAATATCATAACCTGCATCATGCAATAAATTTTCAAGCCGTGCATCTGTCTTGTTGTATTTCTTAAGAAAGGATTTGGTCAAACATTTTGCTTAGTTAGACTTCAGACAAGTTATATATGCAGAGTAAAAGGATAATCCCTCGGTAGCAGTGCAGTGCCTGATATATTAACTCAAGTACTAGGCACGAACAAACGGGCTCAATTCTGTGCTCATCCTGGTGTAGTAGTAGTAGTAGTAGTACTAGGCAATGCAGTTGACGGGTGACCTTGACGAGCGGCGACCGAGGGAATTGAACCGTGCTCGGCATGGTAGGTAACGTTGTCTAGTTACTAAAGCATCCCTCCGTTGTTCATCGGTAGTCATTATGGACCGGGGACATGAGGGGAATTTCCTAGGGCTGGAATTCTAGCCGCCAGATATTTCGACTTGAAACGCTGAGGCTCGACTGGTTGGGGTAATGGGGTTGCCTAATGTGCATACCACGCACGCCACCGAAGGACACGAGCCCGCTTTTTTTAGGATCAACACGAGCCAAGGTCTGGCTGGTACGCCATTGGGTCCTACCATTCGAGAATACGAAAGGAACCTTTTAAATTGCTGAACGAATCTATGTGTATTACAATACCCGTATTTTCCTTGCAAATACTAATCTCAACGTGGTAATTGATTTATGACGAGTTGTTGAATTAGAGTGAGTTTGTGATATAGTGATCTCAACGTGGATTTCACATTTCATGGTATCCCTAGTAAGTTTTCCCATGAAAATTCAAATTTAAAAGATGAACAACATGGAGGTGAGAAAACTTTGTATGTATCAAGCATATGACCACACACACACACACACACAGAGACACACACGCACGAACACAACAACAATCCAATAAGTATAGTGCATCTATTTTTCCAAACCATGCATGTATGACACAAATTCAAAAATACTCCTTCTATTCCTAAATATTAGTCTTTTAGAGAGTTCAACAAGTGACTACATACGGAGCAAAATGAGTGAATCTAGACTCTAAAATATGTCTATATACATCCGTATGGGCCAGTCCATTTGAAGCCTCTAAAAAGAATAATATTTGGGAACGAAGAGAGTAAAATGTAAGACATCCATGGTCCTCGGTTCAATATTTAAAATGAACATGAAACTGAAACATGAATATTAAGTCTATTACTACAGTACATGCAAATGTTCTGTTTAGGAAGAGCTATGATTGTCGGGGGTCAACCCCTCGACCTTAGATAAAATTGTGGAGCTCTGTTTAGGGTTGTTTAGATTATATTTGTCCCCACCCTCCCAGCCACCGATTGGTTGTGCACCCCCACCCCTCCTCCCCGGGAGAATATCATGTGCCCCCATACCTTAGATGCTATATGCCGATACGAGTTGCTTGGAGCTTGTAGATCTGAGATATAGCAGCTCACATGATGTGTCTTAATATTTCTGCAGGAAACCTTGATGAGTTTGAGAATTGCACACAATTTGTACAAAAACTACTTAGATGCCCTTTGATCCCATATCCAACGACCTCGAAGCTCGTATCACCGTAGCATCTAAGATGAAGGAGGACATCATATTCTCCTGTATGTAAGAATATCATGTGCTACCACACCTTAGATGCTTTGGTGATACAAGCTCTTCGGAGGCGTTGGATTTGTGACCCAACACCTCCTCGGTGGTTCGAATGGTTTTTTGCAGAAAAGCCCCAAAAGAGTTCGGCCACTGCTTACAAGCACAAAGACTGCTCAGATGCCATTGGATCTCAGATCAAACGACCTCCAAGCTCGTATCACCGTAGCATCCAAGCTGCGATAGCACCTTATGTTTTCTCGCACGGGAGAGTATGAGGTGCTCCCGCACCGTAGATTCTATGGTGATACGAGTTCACTGAGATCTAACGGCCCACAATAGGAGGTTTGAATGTTTTTGCAATATACGGCTGATAGAGTTTGGGAAATGCGCAGAAAGTACAAGTACTACGCATGTGCCATCTGATCACTGATCATACGACCTAGATGCTCATATCACCGTAGCGGGTAATTAAGCTACGGGGAGCACCTAATATGAGCACCGGGGAGCCGTTGGATCGAAGATGCAGCGGCACACACGAGGCCTGAATGTTTTATTTGCAAAAAAAACCTTTGGAGAGTTTGGAAATTGCGCATAATTACAAAGACTACTCCCAAGCCATTGGATCTCACTTCCAACGGTGTAAAAACTCGTATCACCATAGTATCTAAGCTGCGGGGTGGATGTGATATTCTATGCCGCTGTCATTTTTGTTCGTAAACTTGCAAAATACGTGTAACTCGTGCCGTTACTTGTCTAACCGCGCAAAGTGTTTGTTCAAAAAAACCATCCTACACTGAAATATCGGAACAACACACGGGGGTCCCACTTGTCATTAATCAAATTTGGACCTAAAACTAACAAATCTGAAAGACGAGATTCGAACTGGCAACCTGGACTACAAAGCGTAAGTCGATAGCCTGAAAAAACGAACGGTTGTTGGCTTTGTCCCATAACTTGATTTTATTTATACAGTACTTTCGTTGAGTAGAGTAGAGGGAGTGCCTCGTCAACACGTGCATGACCGTTGTCTCACTTACTGGTGGGTCCCAGGTCTGCGATCTCAATCTCTCTTCTCTCCATCGTCTAACCTTTGCACGGGCACACACGAAGAGCGGCGCTAGCTTGCCGTGGTGTTATTACAACTAAAAAAAGCTTGGAAAATAGAAGAATCGCCTAGAACAAGAGACGTTGTGGCTGGTCGAGACGGAGCTAACCACATCTATCCTCCGTGCCACGTTTGCATGATGAAGCTGTGTGGCTAGTGGGGTGTTTTCGACCGACTGGCTGGGTCCCGAGGTCGAACCATAGGTACTACGTCTGATACAGTATATTTTTACACGCACATTTTTCCTCCGTGCCGAGACGTGGCACACCCTACCGCGCGGTTTCGGGGTCCTCCCGGGTGGTGCACGCATATATTCTTCCTGACGTGGGACGCCCTACCGCGCGTTTTCTGGGTCCTCCTCGGTCGTAGCGCCGAAGCAAGTAAATGAGTCGTCAAATCACGAAAGACCACCTTTCCCGCCGAGTACATCAGTGAAGCACGGTGGCTAGCTAGTTGGGCTAGTTCGACCGATTAGCTAGGCCGCCGCCACATTTGTTTTTTCACCCCTTTTTTATCTACTTGCCGGCAGGTAAATATAAATATCCACCGCGGCGTTGCTCTGGTGTTTGGGTGCGGCAGGATTTTTATTTTTTTGATTGACGGGAGCAGGCGCGGCAGGATTTTTAATTTTTTGATTGACGGGAGCAGGCGCGGCAGCAATTAGTCACGATGACTCCGCCTGTAAAAACCCACCGCTCCCTGATGTGAGAAGTCGTCGACTGGTGTTTTACCGTGGTGAAAACCAAAAGATTCCCCGCTCCCTCCGCCTTCCCGTAGATTGCATTGCCTTTCAGCCGTTTCGCCCCCTTTGCTTCCTCTCCCCATTGCTTCTACCTGGTGCCATGGCGGCGCAGCAGATCATGGAGTCCGAGGTGAGGCTCCTGACACAGGAGCTCCATGCCAAGGATGCGGAGCTCAGGGCCAAGGACGTGGAGCTCCGTGAGCTCAAGGAGGAGAGGAGTGCCATGCTCCTCCGTTATGTGCGGGAGTTCACGGAGCTTCAAAAGCGGCAGGCGTCCACCACAAAGATGCTCGAGGCGTCGGCGGCGTTGCTGCAGAAAGCGGGAGATACGATAGGCCGTCAGGGGAGCCGGCTGGAGCGCGAGCGGGCCGATCGTGACGAGGTCCAGGATCGCCTCAGCCACTTGGTGAACCAAGTTGCCACGCACGTGTTGCGGCTGCGCGATGCCTACCGTCGTGCCAGCGCGACGATGCCGGCCATCGGGCTAAACCCGTTCGACCACCCGGTCGACTTCAACGAGCTGCGGCTTCCTGACCTGGTCTCCTTCTTCACCTATATCTCCGAGGAGCTGAGCCGTCTCCGCGCGATGGTGGGGGCTGAGCTGGACAAGGAGGGGTTGCGGGCTGCCGTCGCCGTTGCCGGGCGAATCCTTTCAGGGCTCCGTCACCGGAATCCATTCGTGCCATTGGACGCCGTCTTTGACGAGCTGGCTCCCGTCGACCGGGAGCGGGCTCTGCGGGCGGTTGCACCCTGCATCACCAACGTCGTGCGCCTCGAGAAGCAGAGGGACTTCGGTGGTGTTTAGGCGCCCTCTGCATGGGCATGTCCATGTCTCGGCGCAACATGACCGTTGGATCAAACTCAGACGGTGCAGATCAGTCACTGTAGCACAAAGCGTGTGGGTGTGTTTGGTTGCATTCTCATCTCAATATAGTTGTTTCCTCTTCGTGTATTTGTTACATATAGGAGTAGTTGACATGCGCACAACATCATTTGTTATCGTCATATCTTACTACACTAGCAACAAGATTGTGTAGTACTGACGTATGAACCACTGCACATGCCTAGTAGTAGGAGCACTGTGTATGTTCAAGTGGCTGCCGTGTTTCGCACTCCTCCGTCGTAAGAGTGGAAACGCTTGCTGTAATCATTTTTTCTTTTGAAAAACAGTGGACACGCTCTACCGTGCGGATCCTCCTCCAGCCATGCACTAAATTACTCACTTTCGCCGACGTGTGGGACAGCCAGCATCGGGGTCCACCAGCCATGCACTAAATTACTCCGTAGTAGAGTGACGGTAGACTACCCCGATCGAAGCGCCGCAGTAATGCCCAATGAGCCGTCAAATCACAAAACCCCCTCCTTTCCAGCAGTAAGTTGGACGGACGAAGCAACCATCATTTCACTCTTCTCTCTCAGCTTCCTCTCTACCCAACCCTCGCTTCTGCCTCATCTTGTTCCTCATTTCTTCAAGAAAACCCCGACCTGCTTCTGCCATTGTTCTTCTCTCCCAAAGAAGGAAAGGTGAGCGCATCAATGGTGTTGATTCTGGCCAAGGCCCGGTCTTGCAACCCCGAGACTGATCCTATAACTCCCTCTCTTTTCTTCTTTTGGGTTTGTGATTATGGTTTCTTTTCTTTTATTTCTATTTGACAGTTTCTTGATGGACGCTGGAGCACCGGCCGAAGTGATGTCTATGGCTCCGGCCAAAACCGTCGAGGCTCATGGTACGAAGAAGCGCAAGCACCCCGCCGAGACTACCGCAGACAAGCTCAAAGCCATCGCCCTGTCCAAGCCCCCCTCTCCGGGATCCCTCATTAAGCAAGTCCAGGTAATATCTCTTCTTGACGATCTTTTTCTCGATCTTGATCGTGTTTTTTCATCTAACACGCAGTACTAGTACTAGTAGTACAACTTTCTGGGTGATCTTGCATGTGATTTTTGTGTGCCAAATGACGGTTCTAAATTCCTCTTTTGACCAAAACATGCGAGAGGTTGACACTGATTTCTTATAGATTACTTTCAACTACTCCCTCTGTCCCAAATTTCTTGTCTTAGATTTGTCTAGATACGGATGTATCTAATACTAAAATGTGACTTGATACATCCGTATCTAGACAAATCTAAGACAAGAATTTTGGGACGGAGGGAGTACTTTATGAACATCAATGCTACCTTTTAAGAGGGTATATTTGCCTCAGTAACTTGTGTTATGGATTTTGCATGTAATCCCTCTGCTCTCATGCCTTTGAAGACATGTTCTAGTGTCTTTGTTCACTCATTTCTGTGCGTATATGTAGTCATATATGGAGTATAATATCGAAAATCATCTTATATTTCTGAACGGAGGTAGTAATAAAATATGGTTTCTGTTTGAATTAGAACCAGGTCCGCGGTGGAGATGAAGTTCTCAAAGTCATGCCGTGTGAACTGGAAGACCTGATGATGAGTTCTACTGCTGAACTATCCAGCTGCTGTGTCCTTGTCGCCACGTGTCCTGAACTAGTGTTTTCCTGTAGCATTGTTGTCAGGCGTGTTCTCGAGGCTGTACTTGACCACAACAATTTCCTGGTTGTGCCTTCGATTACGAAGGGTGTGGTTCTTGTAAAGCTTCCCAACAAATCTGATGCGGCCTGTCTTCATCATCATGTTTATGAGTGGAAAGACCACTCTGTTAGGTTCTCCAAGGTTGACAAGATGGTGATGGTGCGTGTAGACATCTCACACGAAGTCCATGGCCTAGTCAGTTATGCGGGGTTCATCCCGTAGGTCGGTGGCAAGAAATAGTCTGCAGAGTTTAGTTAGTGCAACTTTGCTTGTCTGTAGTAAGTACTATTGTTCAGTACTTGATTTGTGTTTGTGAACCCTGTATTGTTTATTAGTACTGCCGCTTTTGGTGTGTGGTCAGTCCTGAGAACGGTCTATGTTAATGTCTGTCCACTCAATTCAGTCTGTATATTTTGAAGTATCCAGATCATATTTTTTGTGAGGACGGTTTATCAATTATGGTTACACTCCAATATCTGTATGCATTGCAGGGTTTATCGCACCCACCAGGATTTCCAGTCCCATGGATGTTCGGTCCATACGATTTGTCACGACCTTTGGACTGTCCTGCTTGTGGGAGTAGGCAGGGCCCCTGCATGCCACGCGTAGTTGGACGATCAATCTTCTGTTTAGTACTTCAACATAGTGATTTCCTGGTAAGGATTCACTCGTGTCACATCAAGTAAATCTTATTGATTTACTGTCTAAATCTTATTGATTTAATGTCATGTTTTCTTTCTTTTCCTGCAATTTTACGATGCAGGTTTTGCCATGTGACATTCATCACAGAATAAACCGTTTGGTTTGCTCTACGATGGCTATTTTTGCAGGTTTCACTTCTTATGTCGTGTCAGTAACGAAGGCACTGTCCATCACTTATATTACTGGAAAAAATTGGATCAGTCTGTTGTCTGAGTACAAGCTGAATCCCTATGATGAACTGCAGTTTGGTTTAACAAAAACGCCACAATTAGTCCTTCTCGCGTTTAAAAGAAATGAAGAAAAAAACTGGATCACGGTCACGGATCCTAGTCAAGTTAGAAAGCTGATCATAGCAGACCAGACACGATCGCCGCTGTCTCGCACAGATCGAGCACCGGCAGTTGCTCTAGCACTGACAGCGGCAGCAGCTCAGTCTGATCCAGCTGAGGATTGGGCACCGACCGCGTCAGCGGATCAGTCTGATCTACCGGAGGATCGGGCATCGACACCGGCACCTGCTCGACACCGGCACCAGCTCTACAAGGAGCACCATCTCCGGCAGCAGCAGCGGCTTCGGCACCTGCACCAACACTTGCACTTGCATCTGCTCCGGCCCGTGCAGTTGCACCGGCAACAGACTGGGCTGCAGTTCGCACTTCATATACCAAAGTCCTTACAAAAACCGACATGTCCACCTTCTTGGTAAGCATTGGCCGCCCAAGTGCTTCGTTCTTTTTCTTTCCATGTTGTTTCACATGATTCACTGTGTTGATCTAACTGTTTGGGTATGTCTTCTTGTTTGCAAACAGAGAATTCCTAGAGCAACGAGGGAGTCGTTCAACAATCCGGGCGACCGCGGCCAAGTTTCTCTTACCATGCGCAGCCTTGGTGTGAATGAACCTGCTCAATATACCGTAAGTACAAAGGATGGTCGCATGATGATTGATGCTAAAGGATGGTCAAGGTTCAAATCTAAATCATATCTTGCGGTAGGGGATGATGTCAAAATCGAACTTTCTCGGCAAGGAGAGCTGGTCCAAATCAACTTTGAAATTAGCAGCACGCAACTGCCGAACTGATCTATCCTCCGAGAGATTTTGATGTAATAATCTGGCATGGTGAAACAAGTGTCCTGTGTGTATAAGTAGTACGACAGTATTATTTATCACATGGTATATCGTTGATAGAATTGCAACTCTGATTGCTGGTTAGGAACTGTCGTTCGATTTCATTCCAACAGCTGCCGTGCTTTATTCAATTTTGTGTATTCGCCTTGCGACAGCATCTAAAACCAGCGCCGTACCGATCGCTTGCAATATGAAAAGCGCTGAGGTAGAACACATGGGCCCCCAAACATGCAGGGTCGGCCTGCGGCCCAAAGTCCAGAACCGTGAGCCTATCTGAGTATTATATTCTCAGCTGAACCCCCATAAAAAAGCTGAACCCCCATAATGCCCGTGCGTTGCAGAGGGAGTATATTTCTCGGCAAGGTGAGCCTGTGATATAAAAGATTTGTATATTTCTTTACAGAGGGAGTATCTCTCTGTCAAAAATATATTTATGTGTAACTAGTTACTCCTGTCTTTCTACTTCCTTTCGCTGATATGTGGGGCAACCGGCAACGGGGTCCACGTGCCATATGCACAAATTAGAGTGCACAACTTCACGGTAGACACACCCCGGTCGTAGCGCCGCAGTAATGCCCAATGAGCCGTCAAATCACAACCCCCCCTTTCCAGCTTTAGCAGTAAGCTGGACGGACGAAGCGGCAATATTTCACTGGGCCTGAATCCCCTTCTCCCTCGTCTGCTTGTTCAGAGAAAACCCCCTCTCGGCGATTGCATAGGGTTTTCTCATGGAGAACCAGGTACGAATTCTTCATCCATCCCCGATAAACCCAAGTCCCTTGGTCGCAGGTAATCCTAGGATGGCAGCCGCCGCCGTTGATGCATTTTTCTTCCTACTGAATCTAGTGTGTTTCATTTGCAGTGCCCAAAGTGCGAGTACCCTACAGGTTTCTGCGCCCTCGGCGAGACGCCACACTTGTTCCTTCTCATCCTAACACAGCATTTTGAAACGCGCACAGTATGTTCCTAGAATCCTCTTTTCTATCCGGGAGGGTGGGGTTTTTTTGAACATGCTGTGTTCTCATATTATTTTTCCTGCAGTGTATTATTTGCTCTGCCAGAACACATGTACTCAAGATGCTCGGCCTTGCCATAACTGAATACACTAGTTTAATGGTCACAGTGAAGACAAGCCATGGATATAAGTTCCGAGTTGGGTTCATGAACCAAGAAGATCGCTGCTTTTTTATGGCCGAACTTGGATAAACTTTCTCAAGTGTTACGGACTGAAAGTTGGCGCACGAATGTTGATGGAAATAGCAGAACCTGGTCTCATCTTCACTGCGATCTTCCACCCCGACGTCGTTCCAATTGTTCATCCATGTTAGTTTTGTATCTGGTTCTTGCTTGTTGCCTCGATTACTTCTTAATCCACCTATTCTGTCTAACTAATCACAATTTAACTTTAGAAGTAGCAACGAATCTCTCACGAAGATGCTACTTCTAACTAATATTTTCTTATAATTGGTGGCACGTGTAGGTTTTTTCAGAGTTAAGCAGTCTGCTCGTTTGTTACTCTGTAATAACTCGGCTGTTACTAATGGCACTGAAGTTGACTGGATCGACATCCACAAGTTCCTACACTTTATTGATCGTCTTGAGGTCCTTGTGGGGCGTTTCAATGGTGGAAGGCCACGTGGGATATGTGTGCCACTGCTGCACTCGTTGAACAGGTCCAACTGTGTCGAGAAACTTATGGTACGAGCTGTTTTCTGTTATATATGTTGTTCATAAACTATTGCTTATACACAGTTTTACAGCTGTGATCTTCTTGAAACAGGAACTGCCGAGTTCTATTGTTCCTATACAGATGCCTGACCATGGTCGGGTCAGACTTGCGCTTGGTCACAACATGATGTATATGTCGACCTACTCAATTCCCCTTGGAGGTGAAAAGATACTTATTCATGGGTGGTCTCAAATAATGAAGGCCCGTCCATCTTGGAGAATAGGACAGAAGATTATGTTCATGCTTTTCCATGGCTCTAAAGCGAATATCCTATTTATTGACCATGTTGCGAGATGAAGCCGCTTTCAGAAGGTTGTGGATGCGCGGGGTGGCGCCTGGGCCTTGTCCTGGGACTTGGCGGCCTCACCCTTGGTTAACTGTAGGCAAAGTAGCACTGTTCGAGGCGTGCTTTGTATGGTTGAACCTGTATAAGTACTCATACTGCTTTCAGCTTTGGTTGTTAAGTGCCCCTGCTGGTTTCAGTTAAGGTTGTTAAGTACTCCTGCTACTTTTACAGTCTATCGTGTTTCTTCAGTCCTGTCTTCATCCAGCCGCCAAAACCAAACCAGCGCCGGCGGGGCCGCCTGCTTCCGCCTCCCACGGCTGGCTGCGCCTCAGCGCACGCATTGCCGCCCCACCATCTCCTAAATCGTTAATGCCGACGTCCTCCGCGCGCTTTGGTGCGCTCGCCGCGGCGCCGCCCTCTCGCGTTGTCAACATGGTCAACAAACAACAGGAATCGGCAGAAGTACGTGGAGAGGATGACAGTAGGGGCCCACCACGTCAGCGTATGGAAAAATAAAATGCTTCCTCCTAGTGTTTTCCTGACATCTGGGACCCACGACATTGTGAGCGTATATAGTCAATAGACAAGAGAACAACACAAGATCGGCTGACACCTGGGACGTAGCTACTCGAGCAGTATTTTTTTGTTTGGTATTGTTGAGACGGAGCAGGGATTGAACTGGGCTGTGGCCCGTCTAGCCCAGGCTTATATTTTATGTTCACCATGTGACCAGCCCAGCTATTTTTTCTTTGTGAAAATGAGCCCAGTTTATTTTTTCTGAAGAATACCCAATCCAGGCCTACTTATTTTTCTACGCCCTGATGGGCTGCAACTCTTTCAAGACGCCTGCAAATCTTGAAAGTAATATGAAATGGGTTGTAAATATAAAAACAGATGACAAATTGGCAATTACTTTATAATTTCTGAATTTTATCACATTTTCAGATTCCTATTTCACTGGGCATTAACCTAATTTAAATATATCTTCAAAGTACTTTAAATCTGGCTGGACATTTCGGTATTAAAAATAGTTTGGAACCCACAGAAATATGCGAAATTGGCCCTGGCCAACCAAAAAAACGACTGCAATAAATTGCATAAGAAGTTTCCATGAGCTATATATAAATTATTATATATAGCCCTGGTGCGCTCGGCGCGGCGTGGTCAACGTGGTCAAGGAACGGCTTCCATCGGACGTGGACTGTACGTGGAGAGGCTGACAGCTGGGTCCACGGCCGCAGCAAGGAAGTGCCTCCTTATTACGAGAAAAATAATTATTCCTCCACCTGACAGCAGGGACCCACCGGACGGGCCACCAGTATTTTGTGAAAAAAATCATTTCCCCCTGACTGCTGGGACCCACCGGACGGGCCACCGTATTTCGCGAAAAAAACATTCCCCCCGCTGTCAGCTCGGACCCACCGGAAGTGCCACCTTATTGCGCACAAAAAATGAATACTCTCCCGGCTAGCTGGGACCCACCTTGGTGGGAGGCTGACTTGTGGGCTTACTAAGTTGACGGGGACGAAGGGCTTTGTCAACTTAGTCAATATGAACGATTCTAGCTCCATTGACCGTACGATGTCCATCCAACGGCTGTAGTGCTTCTTCAACCACTGGTCTTCTTGCTCCAGCCGCCCAAAGCAGCGTCGATCGTGCCGCATGCTCCTGCCTCCCGTGGCCGGCTGTGCTGCCGGGGAGGCCTCACCGCCCCCTACTATTCCCACCGCTGGCCAGGCCCTGCGGCAACGGCAGCCTCACACCACAGCCGAACCAGTGAACCTTTGTACTCCTCTCCGCGCGCGCGGGGGCCTCCACTGCCGCGTCTTCCTCGGCTCCCCGTCGTCCCCTTCCTAGGCCTCGTCGTCGTCCACCGCTCTGGTGCTCTCGGCGCGGCGTGGTCAACGTGGTCAAGGAACGACTTCCATCGGACGTGGACTATACGTGGAGAGGCTGACAGCTGGGTCCACGGCGGCAGCAAGTGCCTCCTTATTACGAGGAAAATAATGATTCCTCCACCTGACAGCAGGGACCCACCAGACGGGCCACCATATTTCGTGAAAAAAACGTTTCCCCCAGACTGCTGGGACCCACCAGCCACACCTTCGCACGCAAGGAAGTGCGTCCGGGCAAAAAAAACCATTCGCCCCCCTGACTGCTGGGACCCACCAGCTACATCTTCGCACGCAAGGAAGTGCGTCCGGGTAAAAAAAAACCAAAATGATTCGCCCCCCTGACTGCTGGGACCCACCAGCCCCCCGACTGCTGGGACCCACCAGCTACATCTTCGCATGCAACGAAGTGCGTCCGGGCAAAAAAAAACGATTCGCCCCCTGACTTCTGGGACCCACCAGCTACATCTTCGCAGGCAAGGAAGTGCCTGACAGTAGGGACCCACCTGGTCGAAGCGTACGTAGCATTGACATTCTGGTCGTGAACGTGTACGTACATACTGGTCGATGTAGAGGCGCGCACGTGTCGTAGTAGAGGCGCGCACGTAGCATGTACACGTACGTACAACGGCCAGGGTGCAAGAAAGAAAATACGGCCACGTATGTGTACATACGGGCGGGGTCTCGAACGCCTACTCGCGCATACGTACGGTGAGGGCTCGTGTACATGGCTGGGTCGGAACGGAGAAACAGCGTCGTCGTCGTGTTCATGGGTCGGAATGGAATGCATGGTCATGTTCATCGAGAGGTCTTGGATGGAAGAGGCGATGGAAACGAGGCCTGGCGTACCGCACAACGGAGGAAACGGACCTCCTACGGTCGAAACGGGGGTCCTGTTGATCGGGAGGGGTGTGGCGTACCGCAAAACGGAGGAAACGGACCTCCTACGGTCGAAACGGGGGTCCTGTTGATCGGGAGGGGTGTGGCGTACCGCAAAACGGAGGAAACGGACCTCCTATGGTCGAAACGGGGGTCCTGTTGATCGGGAGGGGTGTGGCGTACCGCAAAACAGAGGAAACGGACTTGTGTTGGAGCGCTACGGTCGAAACGGGGGTCCTGTTCATCGGGAGGGGTGTGGCGTACCGCAAAACGGGACTCCACGGGATACTGTTCATCTCCACCGTCGACCCTCTCCAGCCTCCACGAGCTACTGTTCATCCACCGTCGACCTCCTCCAGCCTCCACGGGCTCCTGTTCATCCAGCCTCCACCACGCGCTACTCCACCGGCTACTGTTCAACCACCCCTCCACCGTCTACTGTTCATCCAGCCCCCCACACCACGGGGTCCTGTTCAACCACCCCTCCACGGGCACCCCTCCACTGTCTACTATTCATCCTGCCCTCCACACCACGAGGGCCTGTTCATCCACCCCTCCACGGGCACCCCTCCACCGTCTACTGTTCATCCAGCCCTCCACCACACCACGGGGTCCTGTTCATCCAGAGGCAACGCCACTGCTCAGTGTTCATCCCATCGATCGGCTTCAGTTAGCAGCAGTAGCCAAGGAATCGCTCGATTCGGTTCAGTTAACAGCCATCGATCGATCGCTCGGGTTCAGTAACGCATAGCCTATAGTGCAATCGCTCGGGTTCAGTTAGAGCCCAACGCCTCGCTCAGGTTCAGTTAGAGCCAACGCCTTGCACACACGCGCTTACGTGTACGAGAGAAACGCGCATCGCTCGGCCCCCGACCTCCCACCGTAACCGGGAACTCCCCGAATTTTTCCTCCCCCTCGCTTCTACCACGGGTTTTACCATCATGGACAGCCCAAAGAATGTCATGCAGCTGCGTCTCTAGCCCGCCCAGGACGAGAAGCCCATTTTTTGTCATGATTTTTTGTCATAGAAGTAGGAGCCCACCACATCTATGATGATACCGGGTTATGTCACAGTTATCGTCATAGAAGTGTCATATGTATGACAGAAAAAAATTTCGTTCGGCCCAAAATGTCACGGATGTGTCTTTTTTTTGTAGTGCCACTTGCACTGTGAACCGGATCCGGACATGGGTGGGAGAGTTGGGCGGTGGGAAAGGTTGAAACTTGGGCGCTAGAGCTCAAGGATGGGGAAGCCGAGGAAGGAAGGAAGCGTGGGGTAAAAAGGATGGATCTTTATCCACTTATATAGGTAGTGAATATCAAGCGCCCCCACCAGCCTTAAAACTCGCCTATTCCCAAGGGGTTGTGCGTATGGCATGATTGGATTACGCAAACCTATATTGATGAAAATCCCGCAATATGGGGGCACGATCTCTGCTTTGATAAGATGTGTCAATAGAGGCTGCGCCTTGAAACACGAAGCAGGAGGCAAAAAATGGTTCGACATAATAGCAAGGCCAGACGTGACGTTTCGCCGAAAAAGTTATGCCTTATTAATTATTGTACCCTTGTGGTTGAGGGTTGTAACTATGATACATAGCCGGATATAGTTCTCCCATTCAGAAGACTATTTTATATACGGAGGAGGAACCCGCCTTGCAATGCCGAAGACGATCTGAGTGCCGAACACATCGTCATTGAAGACTGGTTCACGGGCTACTGAGGGAGTCCTAGAGTAAGGGGTCCTCGGGTGTACGGACAATTTGATATGGGCTGGACTAGTGGGCCGTGAAGATACAAGGCAGAAGACCTTTCGCCGTGTCCGGATGGGACTCTCCTTTGCGTGGATGGCAAGCCTAGCGTTCGGATGTATTATTTCTTTTCTCTGTAAACCGACTATGTACAACCCTAGACCCCTCCGGTGTCTATATAAACCGGAGGGTTTAGTCCATAGAGGCTAAGACAAATCACATAGGCTAGACATCTAGGGTTTAGCCATTATGATCTTGAGGTAGATCGACTCTTGTAACCCCTATACTCCTCAAATACAATCAAGCAGGACGTAAGGTTTTACCTCCATTAAGAGGGCTCGAACCTGGGTAAACATTGCGTCACCCTTGTCTCCTGTTTCCTTTGATCCTCAGACGCACAGTTCGGGACCCCATACCCGAGATCGGCCGGTTTTGACACCAACACCCTCCCCTCTACCTCCTCCACTGTCGTGCTGGTCCTCGTCTCGGCCATCCCTACAAGTCTCGTCGCATTGCAAAACAACTCCTGCGATCCTCTGACCCCCCACCTCCTAAGATAGATAATGGGGCCATGGCTCCCCCCTGAGATAGATTCTCTGGCGAGCTCCGACGTGAAGGAAGGGAAGAAGGAAAAAGGTGACTCGTGCGAGCAAAATTTCCAGGTACCTCAAAATCACCAGAACCATTATTATTCTCTAAAAGAGCCTTTTTTCAGTTGGCAAGCTAGAGTTCGGAAGCGTAAGATTTTCGAGTATAACTGTTAACCCTATTTTGAGAATCATACCCCAAATATATTCAAGCAAATTTCACAGGGAAACGATGCAGAAAACATGGCGACTCACTTGTTAGGGCACATAGTATGTTATGGTGGCGCAAAACAAAAAAATACCACTCAAACCTCAGACATGTTGTGTAGATAGGTGATGGGAATAGGGCTTACCACTAGACGCATAGTCATGACAACAGAAGAAGAGTTGGTAAAGTGCGTCCCTGTTTCCTCCTCGTGGATCCCTCAAATACTTTCCTTTCCTTTTTTACATTTTGAGCATTTGTAGAGCTGGTGACCCCAACCTGGATATGTGTTGTTTCCTTTTTCTTTTCTCTTTTTGGTATTGTCTCTTGATACTCTGTGTTGTACTTGGTTGCTTGTGGTAGTTGCTTTATTTATCAAACGTGGAAAAAGTCATTTCCGGTGATACCTCACATGGTTTCTCACGGTTCCTCTGAATGCTTCATTGAAGCGTTTCATGTGTAACACCTCCAAGGTATCCACACGTGTAAGGTGGAAGGTTTGGGCAGCTGACTGCTAGGTCTGACTGCACGACGTGGGCATGGGAGTGTTGACAGCTAGGTGGTCGGACAGGTCAAACCCTTTCTGGGGTGTTACCCCTCCACTTATATAGACATCCCAAATAGGCTCAACACTTGACACACAATAGGACTCTACGCCCAATTTCTCTATGCCCAATTTTGACTCAGAGCAAATCCAAATGGGATCCCGCCCCTTAAGTGTGTGACTCTATAGGTTCACGTACACATGGGCATGGCCCGAGTTGATAGTTTATAGCAGCACTACTACAAGTTGTTGCTAACGCGACACTATGATCAGAGACCCTTCGACAAAACTGTGTGCGATGCAACAATCGCAAACGGTGGTGTAAAAGAACCGTCAAAAAATGTGCAAAATGTTTGTGATGCCAGATGCATCAAACACGGTTCTTATTTTAATTGTGTGTGTGATGCAGGGCATACGGTTCAGTTCAATGAACTATTTGCGATGAGGCGGAACAAAAGAAACGGGCGGCCAAATGAAGGCGTGTGTGATATATAGCATACGGTTCACTCGGATGAACTGTTTGTGATGAGGAGCAACAATAGAAATGGGAAGCTAGATAAATGTGTGTGTGATTGAGGGTACGCTTCAAAAGGATTAACCGTTTGCGATTAGACAACATAACAGAAACGGGTCAGCCAGATCAAAGTGTCTGCAATTGATGGCATACACTTCACACGGATGAACTGTTTGCGATTAGCCACACCAAACAGAAACAGTTAGATAGATCAACATGTGTGCACTAGACGGGCACACACATTCTAATTAAAATAAGCATGTGTGATGGTAATAACGAGCGCGCACCATTGTTTGAACAAGATGTGTGCTAACATTGCCTATTGCGGTGCACCCTATGGTGCAAACGCCATGTACATGGCCAAGAAGGCGTGCCCACGTTACGCCTTCCGAGAATAGTGTCGCACTTATAACCGTCAATAAATTTTGAGCCTGCGTCCCGTCACATTCCAAATTTCTGCCACGCTATATTTAATTGCAAACCTGTTGACACCGATCAAAACCTAAACGATTTCACACTTAGGAGCATATTAGTACTCGTTTATAAATACTACTACTCCAAGATTATTGCAGAGTCCTCCTCAACTCCTCATCCACAAAAACAAACAAGTCATTCATCATCGTTCCCTTGCGTCTGCCATGGACATTGTGAGTTCTGGGTCGAGAGATTGCCACCAGGGAGATGCAGTCATGGAAGCGGAAGCACGAGAAATGTCCCGCCTCGCCGCGAAAGCATTCGGCATGTCCCGCCGCGTGGCCATAGTAGCACAGAGGTCCCGCTGAGCTGTCGAAGCAGCACGGAGGTCCTGCCGCGCCCTCGATGCAGCAGACTGGTCCGTCCGCGCCACAGAAGCAGAAGAGATGTCCCGCCGCTCCATGAATGCAGCAGAGATGTCCTCCTGCGCCGCGGCGGCCTGGGAAAATGTCTTGCGGGTAGGCGAGGACTCTTACAGGTGCATGCATGCGATCGTCCATAGGCAGATGGATCAGATCTCCGCCTGGGCGAGGTTGCAGGACGACATGAAAACCTCTTTTGAACAGGCTACCGGCGTCATCCGGCAACTAAATGGGAGCAATGCGAAGCTCCTGGCCGAGCGCGACCTGCTAAGGGCCAAGATCGTCGGAAGTGCGGAGCAGCAGGAGGAGACCACTACCTTGTTGAAGAGGACCGGCGTCATCGTCGAGAAACTTATGGACGAGAATGCCATGCTGCTCATCGAGCGCAGAAGGCTGGTGGAGGTATCCGTGGATGCTCTCAGGCAGCATCTTGAGGACAAGAAAGAGCCCATCGCCGCTCGCCGCGGAGACTAGTTCCTGCGGCTTGCAGCAATGCATCAAGAAAGTAGAGATCAGCGAGCCAGATCATTGTATTCCTTCTTCTTTTGCCCTTGTGTATTTCGGGCGTTGCGCATGTGGCTTTTTTAATTATGTTCCTAAATATGCAAGACAATTATTATCCACTGTCATCGTCCTTATATTCATCATGCTTGCTATAATTCGCAGTCGATGCTATATAGGACCGTCAGATCTTACATCAAGATCCGTGTAAAACTTTCTTTTCAGATTTTCATTTTCTCTCTCTTAAATCTCAGTCCAGGGAGACATATAGCCACGCCATAGAACAGGGGCTCGGGCGCCATTAATGGAGACGTTGGGAGGGAGGTGCGCGGCTGGTAGAGGTCAAAGGGCTCTCCTCCCAATGAGCATGCCCCCCGTACTTAAATAGCTACCCTGCACGACACCTCCTAGCCAATAAGAAAAGGGGACGCGTGGAGGCACGTAATTGGTAAGTAGAACGCTCACGGTTTCAATAATACTTGTGTTTCCGATTTGTAACATGACAGCACTTGTTCCAAAATGACTTTGTTGATTGTTAATGTGTGCGCCTTAGAAAATATACAAGAAAAATTACCGCAGCATGTTGGTGCCATGTCATGACACCATGCCAAGTTTCATGATTTTCAACCAACTTTGGTGCACTTGAGCATCTGCTTGTAGTTCAAATTTGAATTATGCACATTAAATGCCCAAAAACTCAATTAATGTATAAAAAAGGCCAACCGAACCTAGAATAATTCCAAAATTTAGCATGATACTTCTATTTGGTCTAATTTGCTTGTGTAAAAAAATTAAGGCAGGAGAACGTAGTGTACATATGACGTTTCGCTCACGGAGGTGACACGTTCCCTCTCGGAACCACGACCATTCTTGAGAGAAACTCCGATTTGCAAGAAGCTTACACCAAAACTTGTCCCAATTCGGCCAAGAAATTATCGTAGCATGTTGATGCCATGTCATGACACCATGCCAAGTTTCATGATTTTCAGGCATGTTTTGGATTTGCAGGGAATTAAAAAACCAAGTTTCTCCATCTTTCCGGTCGAGCCACGACGCCCAGATGTTTGAATTTCATTCCCATTTTTTGCATGGTACCTAGAAATGCACCCAAGGACACACATGTGATTTTTTAACCAACTTTGGTGCACTGGAGCATGTGCTTGTAGTTCAAATTTTAATTATGCACAGTAAATGCCCAGAAACTCAATTAATGTATAAAAAAGGCCAAACGAACCCAGAATAATTCTAGAATTTAGCACGATACTTCTATTTGGTCTAATCTGCCTGTGTAAAAAAATTATGGCGGGAGAAGGCAGTGTACCTATGTTGTTTCGCACACGGAGGTGACATGTTCTGTCTCGGAACCACGAGCCTTCTTGAGGGAAGCTCCGATTTGCAAGAAGCTTACACCAAAGCTTGTCCTAATTTGGCCAAAAAAATAGCGCAACATGTTGGTGCCATGTCATGACACCATGCCAAGTTTCATGATTTTTAGGCGTGTTTTGGATTTACAGGAGTTAAAAAACCAAGTTTCTCAATCTTTCCGACCGTGCCACGACGCCCAGATGTTTGAATTTCATTCCCATTTCTTGCATGGGACCAAGAAATTCACCCCAGGAGACACATGTGATTTTTCAACCAACTTTGGTGCACTGGAGCATGTGCTTGTAGTTCAAAATTTGAATTATGCACATTAAATACCCAGAAACTCAATTAATGTATAAAAAAGTCCAAACGAACCCAGAATAATTCCAAATTTTAGCACAATACTTCTATTTGGTCTAATCTGCCTGTGTAAAAAAATTAAGGCGGGAGAAGGCAGTGTACCTATGTCATTTCGCACACGGATGTGGCACGTTCCCTCTTGGAACCACGAGCCTTCTTGAGAGAAGCTCTGATTTGCAAGAAGCTTACACCAAAGCTTGTCCCAATTCGGCCAAAAAAAATACCGCAGCATGTTGGTGCGATGTCATGACACCGCGCCAAGTTTCATGATTTTCAGGCATGTTTTGGATTTACAGGAATTAAAAAAAACAAGTTTCTCAATCTTTCCGGCCGAGCCACGATGCCCAAATATTTGAATTTCATTCCCATTTCTTCCATGGGACCAAGAAATTCACCCAAGGACACACATGTGATTTGTCAACCATCTTTGGTGCACTAGAGCATGTGCTTGTAGTTCAAATTTGAATTATGCACATTAAGTGCCCAAAAACTCAATTAATGTATAAAATGGCGAGACGAACCCGGAATAATTCCAAAATTTAGCACGATACTTCTATTTGGTCTAACCTGCCTGTGTAAAAAACATTAAGGCAGGAGAAGGCAGTGTACCTATGTCGTTTCGCACGCGGAGGTGACACATTCCCTCTTGGAACCACGAGCCTTCTTGAGAGAAGCTCCGGTTTGCAAGAAGCTTACACCAAAGCTTGTCCCAGTTCGGCCAAAAAAATTACCGCAACATGTTGGTGCCATGTCATGACACCGTGCCAAGTTTCATGATTTTCAGGCGTGTTTTGGATTTACAGGAATTAAAAAACCAAGTTTCTCAATCTTTCCGGCCGAGCCACGACACCCAGATGTTTGAATTTCATTCCCATTTCTTCCATGGGACCAAGAAATTCACCCAAGGACACACATGTGATTTTTAACCAACTTTGGTGCACTAGAGCATGTGCTTGTAGTTCAAATTTGAATTATGCACATTAAATGCACAAAAACTCAATTAAGGTATAAAAAGGCCAAACGAACTCGGAATAATTCCAAAATTTAGCACGATACTTCTATTTGGTCTAATCTGCCTGTGTAAAAAAATTAAGGTGGGAGAAGGCAGTGTCTGTATGTCGTTTCGCACACGGAGGTGACACGTTCTCTCTTGGGACCACAAGCCTTCTTGAGGGAAGCTCCAGTTTGCAAGAATCTTATACCAAAGCTTGTACCAATTCGGCCAAAAAATTAGCACAGCATTTTCGTGCCATGACATGACACCATGCCAAGTTTCATGATTTTCAGGCGTGTTTTGGATTTACAGGAATTAAAAAAACCAAGTTTCTCAATCTTTTCGGCCGAGATGACCCACAAGTGTAGAGGATCTATCATAGCCTTTTCGATAAGTAAGAGTGTCAAACCCAACGAGGAGCAGAAGGAAATGCTAAGCAGTTTTCAGTAAGGTATTCTCTGCAAGCATTGAAATTATCGGTAACAGATAGTTTTGCGATAAGGTAATTTGTAATGAGTAGCAAGTAAAAAAGTAAATAAGGTGCAGCAAGATGGCCCAATCCTTTTGTAGCAAAGGACAAGCCTGGACAAACTCTTACATGAAGGAAAACGCTCCCGAGGACACATGGGAATTATCGTCAAGCTAGTTTTCATCACGCTCATATGATTCGCGTTTGTACTTTGATAATTTGATATGTGGGTGGACCGGTGCTTGGATACTATCCTTACTTGTACAACCATCCCACTTATTATTAACCCCCATTGCAAGCATCCGCAACTACAACAGAAGTGTTAAGGTAAACCTAACCATAGCATGAAACATATGGATCCAATCAGCCCCTTAATTACGAAGCAACACGTAAACTAGGGTTTAAGCTTCAGTCACTCTAGCAACCCATCATCTACTTAGTACTTTCCAATGCCTCCCTCTAGGCCCAAACAATGGTGAAGTGTCATGTAGTCGACGTTCAGATGACACCACTAGAGGGATGACAACATACATCTCATCAAAATATTGAAAGAATACCAAATTCACATGACTACTGATAGCAAGACTTCTCCCATGTCCTCAAGAACAAATGTAAATACTCACAAAGCATATTCATGTTCATAATCAGAGGGGTATTAATATGTATAATGGATCTGAACATGTGATCTTCCACCAAGTAAACCAACTAGCATCAACTACAAGGAGTAATCAACACTACTAGCAACCCACATGTACCAATCTGAGGTTTGGATACAAAGATTGGTTACAAGAGATGAACTAGGGTTCAAGATGGGATGGTGTTGGTGAAGATGTTGATGGAGATTGACCCCCTCCCGATGAGAGGATCGTTGGTGATGACGATGGTGATGATTTCCCCCTCCCGGAGGGAAGTTTCCCCGACAGAACAGCTCTGCGGGAGCCCTAGATTGGTTCCACCAAGGTTCCGCCTCGTGGCGGTGGAGTTTCTTCTCCAAGGCTTGCTTATGATTTTTCTCGGACGAAAGACCTCATATAGTAGAAGATGGGCATCAGAGGGCTACCAGGGGGCCCACAAGGCAGGGGGCGTGCCCAGGGGGGCGGGGTGCGCCTCCCACCCTCGTGGACGGTGGGTGGCCCCCCTCTGGTACTTCTTTCGCCCAATATTTTTTATATATTCTGAAACGTGCTCTCGTGAAGTTTTAGGACTTTTGGAGATGTGCATAATAGGTCTCTAATATTTGCTCCTTTTCCAGCCCAGAATTCCAGCTGCCGGCATCCCCCCTCTTCATGTAAACCTTGTAAAATAAGAGAGAATAGGCATAAGTATTGTGACATAATGTGTAATAACAACCCATAATGCAATAAATATCGATATAAAATCATGATGAAAAATGGACGGATCAAGCCACAATGCCTAGATGTTTGAAATTCATTCCCATTTCTTGCATGGGACCTATAAATTCACCCAAAGACACGCATGTGATTTTTCAACAAACTTTAGTGCATTGGAGCATGTGCTTGTAGTTCAAATTTGAATTATGCACATTAAATGCCCAGAAACTCAATTAATGCCTAAAAATGCCAAACGAACCTGGAATAATTCTAAATTTAAACATGACACTCATGTACTAGTTGCATGTTCATTGTACGTAAATGTTCTAGCAATTCAAAGACCATCCTTTCCCTCCGTAACACCATTTTGTCTTTCAAAACATAATGAAAAATCAGGTATACCGCAAACAGTTTACTAGAAAGAATCATGTGGGATGCGATATAAAATATCTGGGCGCACCGTCTTGTCTGGCTTACGCAGGAAGCTTCGTCATCTACAGTCCACCGCCCCTGCTTGAACCACACTTGCACGCCAGTTTCTCGCAGCACCGAGCGAATTTTTTTTGCCACCGCAGAAATATCTATCTCCCCGCCCCCTCCCACCCACCAAAAGCAACATTTCCACTGTTCCTCCTTGCTTTCCAAGTTCAAACCTTCACTGCTGCTTACTGGCAGCTCAGCCTCCTCGTCGGCGACCCTTCTTCTTGCAGCGCCGCCTCCTCGCCAGCTACCCTTCTTCTTGCAGTGCCTCCTCCTCGCCGCCGACCCTTTTTCTTGCTGCGCGGCATCCTCGCCGCCACCCCTTCTTCTTTCTGCACGACCTCGTCAATATGATCAGGTAATCCACACCACACCCACACCATCCTCCTCCTTTCCCATCCCACATGCCCTAACCGACGGCGCTACATCTTCCGCCGAAATCACGGTCCCCCTCCTCCAATTAAGCGCCACCCACAGTCATTTTGCACGCCGTATGATGTGGAGCTCAGTAGCATGCGGCCACACACACGCACGAGGTCGCTATGGCTGCCATGTGTGCCGACCGCCAGATCTTGGAGGAGAACCTCGTCTTTGAAGCCACCGTCGACACCGCCACACGGTTGTCTACTTTAAAATATAGTTTGTGATGTTTTCTCGAGGCCACCGCCAGTGCCTTCTAGTGATTTGTCCTCTGTAATGTTAATATGAAATCTGATGTTCAATTAATAGTTTGGTCCTCTAAAATGTAATGTTCAGTTAACACTTTGGTCCGACAATTGCCACATCTCGTAGTACTGTTCTCAAGCATTCTTTGTTTTTTAACTGTTTTATCTTCTAGTACATGTTTCTATTCTGCAATGTCGTGCTTAGTTAACTATTTTGGTTCATTTGGTCTACTGTCCATTTAACTGTTTGGTTCAGTTCTGCAATTTGATTTTCATTTGCTGTGGGTACAATTTTGTACTGTTATGCATGTGAAATAAATCGAATTTGGCTATACTCAGTATATATTCTACTGGTAGTATGGCAACTCTCAGTTAACCTGATCAAGACCATCCTTATGTGTGTTGCATGGAAACAATGTAAGACACTGCGGTTTACCATCGAGGTTTGTTCAAGCATGGTCCTTTGGCAAATAGAACATTATTGTGCAGTTGCTGGAATCATTCTAATATTTAGGTTTCTTACAATTTGGTCTTGCACATGTAGGTCCTGCTGTCAGAGGCTTAGACCCACTGTTCGACCCATTTTGCATATGGGAAATGAGATGTCCATGAATATCAGTCAAGTCAAGAAACTCAGAAAGATTGTTAGGATGAAGAAACTTGCGACGAATAATAGCAAGATCTTTGTTTGCACAATGAACAAGACATCATTCAACTATAGGATGGTACTAACTCTTTTACCTTGTTTTTACCCCTTGCGCCATTTCAAAATTTATAACAACGATTTATGAATATATTTGTTTTTAGTACTTTTCAAAGCAGTTCATTGATGATTACCTCTCAAGCCACCTACATGGTCAAGAGGCGAGGAAGGTATTCATTCAACACCCACAATACAATATTGAAATCTTGCTGAAGAGGACGAAGGTTGGGCAGGCAATTATCCATAGCCATTGGCCTAAAGTTGCAAGGACATTCAACATCAGGGGCTTGCTCTACTGCCCCGCTCCCACATGGCTGCATGTGGATCTTTTTCTACTTCCATCAGCTGTTCCAAAGCCACCTAAATTTTTCGGATTATTAGAGGCAAAGCTACTTCGTGCAGTCGAATCTAGGACTTGGTTCAAACATCGAAGAAAGGGGGAAATTTGAAGCATGAATCTATGACTTGGTTCAAACAACGAAGAAAAGGGGGAAAGTTGTAGCATGAATCTAGGACTTGATTCAAAGAGGAAATAACAGGGGGAAAGTAGTAGAGACTGGATACCCGACATGTCTCTTGGTTGAAAAGGGAAACAAAGGAAAGGCAGTACAAACTAGATAAGGAACAGATCTATTATTGGTTGAAAAAAGGATAGAAAGTGGAGACTTGTGGACAAGTTAACAGAATATGTACAGGATTAGATTTTCTTCCCTCACATAGTAAAAGGTCTCCAGGATTAGATTTGTTGCCCTCACAGAGTATGAACAAACTCGGCATCACCACTTTATGCCTCCTTGTAGGTACATTGTGTTGATGCATCCACTGTCGCATGTCCTTATACCAACTTTTTGTTGTTGTTAATGTAAGGGCGCATGTAAAATGAAGCAATCACACTGTCACCATAAGGACATGTCTAACCAATGTAATTGTTAATCTAATGCCTCCAATAATATGATGCAATTAAACTATGTTACAAATGGTGCTGAGTGTTACAATCTAATGCCTCCTGCTATTTTTTCCAGTATGATAAGTAAGTTGCTTCTTTATGCTGCTGAGTGTCCTGGTGTCCCTACTGTCCCATGCCCTTAGACCAACTCTTTAGATGTTGTTGATCTATTGTATCTGGTAAACAAGCAATGCCACCATTAAAGTAATCCCATATTTGAGGAATGTAATTGTTGATTGTAATTCTTTCGGTAACATGAAGGAGTGCTACCGTTTTAAAATTTCCACTATCCTTGTGTGATTGCCATGAACATAATGAAGATGCTTCTTTTCATTTTGTGTATGTTTCATATCTTGTTATTGACCAGTAACTGTTTTCTTTCTATCTTTTTGTGCGAATAGGGATATCCATTTCACCACATTGCTATTGTGACCTTTTGGTGAACTACACAAAACACTCTTTTTGGAATGACTGACTCGTGAAGTTCAACTAAAATGTCATGTGGGCAACATCTCTCAATTTTGGTGGAACTGCACAAAGGGTGATTGGAGTTCCTAACATCTCTATCAAACTATGTCGGTAATCTCGTGCATCATTTTATTAGCCTTTGAAAGATGAGACGTCACTGTCACCACAATGGCGCTTTATTTTACTGGAACTGCACAAAAGGATAAGCAAATTATAGATGCACTTTGCATGATCAGGATGGTCAACCTTAATGTTGCTCAATTTTAGTGCAACTACTAAAGAAGAACCGGCCAACTCATGAGAGAAAGTACTTCTTGCTGGCTGCATGATGCAAACTTTGCTTCATTTCAGGTGAGCTGCACAAAAAGGTCGCATGTATTGAATCATCCGAGTAGATCTACAGGTTCACCACACCAATTGCATTAGGCATATCCAGGAGAATCGAGTCATGGCGGCGTAGGGTCCCTCTCTTAGTTATGATTCCCATGATCGGGTATATATTCCTTTTTGGTTGATTTTGACTCCGCATCTAGCTAGTGATCTTGTGCTACTATTTTGGCACTGCTATGAGAAAGCAATAATGATATTGTTTTTGCATCTTAGTTTAATACCACTAATAATTTGGGGCAATCTCTTGGCACCTCTACTACCACTGATAAAATGAAGTAATAATACATTTAAAATAGAGCTACTGTCTTAGCTACCATTTCATTTCCAATGTAGATAACTTGTAGAAGGCCTATCTAGCATAATCAAGTCCATGTGCACTGCACCAATCACATAGCTGCACTAAACTTATTAAGTCCATCACACCTACCGGCGAGGTGGTGCGGGCCCCCTCTCTAACTGGTGGGTGCCATAATTTTAGTTGAACTGCACAAAATAAGAGATTGAAATGAGTCGACGCTTCTCCTTCTACTGCCACACTGAGGTGTTAATCGATGTCAATGAATCGCCTTCATGGCAAGATATGGGGACATGAAGAATATCTTGATCTCCCAAACTCATCTCACACGGGTCAGTACTGTCCTTTGTCAACATGATTGTGCTTTGTCATACTGTGCTAACGTTGTATTTTTTTAATAAATCTATTCAATCGCAATCTTTTCATGTTTTGGAAATAAAGTTGCTTCAACTAGTGTCACTATTATAGTACTCATGCTCTTTCTTATCTGTGCAAACAGGAATAATCAACTACAGATGTTGTGATAGTTAAAAGCATTCGCCAAGTTCTAGGGTTGTATGAAACGGCTAGCCAAGATGGATTTAATCCTGAGATTCACTTTTTCCAAAGGCTCTAAAGTACCATGCATGTGTGCAAGATGGAAAGAAATATTTCAGGACGTTGATTGATGATTCCACTAGATTCTACTATGTGTATTTGTTAAACACTAAGGATGAGGCTCTATACACACTACTTCAAAATCTAGAATGCCCTCTTGTGCATATATTGGAAGTGGTAGTGCCACCAATGATGCGGAATATTTTAGCTACCAATGTTTGACCTGTGTGGCCTTAGAAAGAACTGGTTTGAATGTTTAAGCAAATCCCTGGATCAAATTGCTTTAATGAAGCATCGATCAATTTTTATTTATTTGTTCACATTCTCACATCGTTTGAGTTGTACAGTTGTGATTGGCTCTGATCTATGAATCATTGAGATGTGTAGGCATCATTGTTGTACTTATCATTTGAATCTAATGGGTTGATTCTGAATCTTGCATGTTTGGAATCATTGAGATGTGTAGGCATCTTTGTTTTACTTATTATTTGAATCTTATTGGTTGGTTCTGAATCTTGCAAGCTGGGAAACACGGCATGATGATGCAGAGGATAGCAACCATAACAAGTTGTTCAAACTTGGTAGTATTGTGTGTGTGAAAGTGAGGCAAATAAGTTGATCGTGTGCGTCCTGAGAATAATAATTCTAATTGTTGTGCATGTTGATCATGTGGCACTAATAGAACGAGCCAATGATTTGCTTGTTTTAAGAATAAATTATAATTAAAGCTAATAAAATTTAAGTAAAGTGACCACTAACACTTGCTATTACAGTACCAATACAGACCCGCTCGTGAACCAACGTGTGGCCGGAATAGGTTTCTTGGCATCCGCACGGGTTTAACAGAGGCGTTTGAATGCGCTGAGGGGGCATATTCTACCGGGCATGCAGCTGGGAGGGAGGGTAGTAACTGTTGTCGCCTGTACACACTTAGTTTATTGTTGAATGCATTTCCCCAAGAGCTAAAAAACGAACTACTGCCGCCGCCTACCCACTCGTTCGCCGTCGATTGCAGTTCCCCAAGATTGGAAAACGAATTGTTGCTGTCGTGGTGCCGGCCCCAGTACCCCAGTACACACCAATCGTCTTCATCTCCCCCCTGCCCCCCAATACACACAAAACAAGAACCGCCACATCAACTCTACGTGAGAAGAGACTCCAATGGAGATCTGAGGGGTGAGCCTACTGGATATGGACTTTGGCAAGGAGTTCACCTTTGAGTTCGCCGTTCAGACCCATGGCAGCACCAAGTTGAATGTGAGGTACACCAACTATCCGGGCTCGGTGAAGCTCTGCCTCACCAAGTTCAAGAAGTATCTACAAGAGGAGAAAGCACAAGGTCGCGGGACTAGACCTTGTGCCCATCCATTCGTCTCCTGACAGGAACCAGCGAATCGCCATCGCCCAGGTATGCGTGCGGGGCGGGGTTCTCGTCTACCACTGCTGTAAGGCCATCAGAGGTTCTGGAGCATTTGCCCATTTCATCGGCACCACGGATTGCACCTTCACTACGGTGGAGAGCGGTAAGAATGCGAGTGTGCTTTACGATTTGGCCATCTAGTGCAACAAGCTTGTCGACATCCAGAAGCAATACAAGATCATCAGCAACGGGCAGGAGAAGGACTCTGTGGTTGATCTCGCCACGACCATCAGCGACCCCTGCTACGCCAACATGAAAGAATATGTTGATACCAAGGACCTGAACACGTGGGAGGTACCTTTGAATCTAGCCTACTTAACCTACACGTCCAAGGACGCATACGCATGCTACGACATGTACAGACGGATCTTGGACATGAGGGCGTGTTTGCTTCATGATCAAGCATGCCAGGAAGGTCTAGATGATGTACATTATCCGTTTAAGCAACTTTATCATCTGAGTGTTTCATGCATTAGCCTATGTGTCGTAATTACATGTTTTGTCCAAAATATTTCGTCTAAGAACCCATTAACATGTTTGCGTTTTTGAGTGGCTATTTGCTTATGTATGTAACTAGTTCACTGGGCTGCCGTGCTTTGAATATCCTTCTTCCCAATATATTCCCCTTCTCAGGTGGATCCAACGGGTCTCGTACACAGACATTTGGGACCAACCACCTATCCATTTGTATTTCTTTATTTTCTTCAATATTTCATCCTTTTCCTACAGCGACTAGGGGCGTCGTTGCGCACGCTTCGGTGACTCATCCTAGCCTATGCTGATGTCTAGGCCATCCCTCTACTCCCACACATTCTTCGGTGGCGGTATCTCCACCAGCCCACCCCGCACCTGAACAAGTCAACCCTCGTACTCCCCTCTACCCGCGTCTTCCCCAGCTTCGGTTCATTCTGGTCCGAGGTCTCGACGTCATCCTCTGTCTTGGTGCTCTCGCCACGGCTCCGCCGCCTGTCGTTCCCAACATGGTCAAAAAATGGGAGGAATCAGGAGACGACTGTTCGTCGAGAGGCTGACAGTCCAGACCCACCAGGTCCATGGCCTAGGTCTTGTTGTTTAACATGCGTAGCCCACGACATGCAAACACAATTTGTCATGGTTTTTTCACAGCAGATGCCCTTGTGGAAGGACTTAGGTGTGGAGCCATCGCAATGTAGGTTAGCTTGAAGGGGTTGAACGGGTCAAAGGACACAGAGTTTACCCGGGTTCGGCCCCTCACAATGAGGTAAAAGCCTACTCCTACTTTTGTTGACTATTGCTTGAATATCGATTACAAGGGAGCGGAATCGCTTGACTTAGCTCTCGATCAATTGTTCCTTGATTTTGCCTGTCGCCCGGTCTCGCCTTTATATACACAAGTCGAGGCCCGACGGCACAAAAGAGTCCAGGTCGGGTTCACATAACATAACCGACTCTGGTTCTAAGTCGCCTTGCCTTGATAGGCAAGTCACCATCTGGCGGCTCACACCTTCGGGTCTTTAGACACTTCTTGGTCTTGGTCCTTCAATAGGCTTGCTTGTAAGCTGCCGTCTTCATGTCTTGTCTCTTTGGCCCTACTTGGTCCTTTTACCTATGAGTCGCCAACGGTGTAACCCGGCCCCTCCTGGGCGGGTCACACCATGGGGTTACATCCCCAACATTATGCCCCAGATTGATTTGAACTTGTTCATGTCAATCTTCATCCTTTGGTCGACGAATCTGACTAACTTCTTCTCAACATTGATCTTGACGAATCTTCATAACCCGCCATGACGATAGATGGCATCACGTCATTATATTCAGAAAACATCCCATGACGTCATGGTACGTCCATTTTGCATCAAACTTTTATATTGATATTTATTGCATTATGGGATTTATTACACATTATATCACAATACTTATGCCTTTTCTCTCTTATTTTATAAGGTTTACATGAAGAGGGAGAATGTCGGCAGCTGGAATTTTGGACTGGAAAAGGAGCAAATATTAGAGACCTATTATGCACAACTCCAAAATTCCTGAAACTTCACGGAGAATATTTTTCGAATATATAAAAAATATTGGGCAAAGAAAGTACCAGAGGGGGGCCACCTGCCATCCACAAGGGTGGAGGGCACGCCCTACCCACCTGGGCGCACCCCCCCCCCGTCCTTGTGGGCCACCTGGGAGGCCCCCGACGCCCATCTTCTTCTATATGGTGTGTTTTGACCTGGAAAAAATCAGAACAAAGCTTTCGAGATGAAGCGCCACCGTCTCAAGGCGGAGCCTGGGTAGAACCAATATAGGGCTCTGGGGGAGCTGTTCTGTCGGGGAAACTTCCCTCCGGGAGGGGGAAATCGAATCCATCATCATCACCAATGATCCTCTCATTGAGAGGGGGTCAATCTCCATCAACATCTTCGCCAGCACCATCTCCTCTCAAACCCTAGTTCATCTCTTGTATCCGATCTTTGTCTCAAAACCTCAGATTGGTACCTGTGGGTTTCTAGTAGTGTTGCTTACTCCTTGTAGTTGATGCTAGTTGGTTTATTCGGTGGAAGATCATATGTTCAGATCCTTAATGATAATTAATACTCCTCTGATTATGAACATGTATATGCTTTGTGAGTAGTTATGTTTGTTCCTGTCGACATGGGAGGAAGTCTTGTTATAAGTAATCATGTGAATTTGGTATTCGTTTGATATTTTGATGAGATGTATGTTGTCTATCCTCTAGTGGTGTTATGTGAACATCGACTACATGACACTTCACCATTGTTTGGGCCTAGGGGAAGGCATTGGGAAGTAATAAGTAGATGATGGGTTGCAAGAGTGATAGAAGCTTAAACCCTAATTTATGTGTTGCTTCGTAAGGGGCTGATTTGGATCCATATGTTTCATGCTATGGTTAGATTTATCTTCATTCTTCTTTCATAGTTTCGGATGCTTGCAAGAGAGGTTAATCATAAGTGGGAGGCTTGTCCAAGGAAGGGAAGCACCCAAGCATCAGTCCACCCACATATCAAATTATGAAAGTAATGAACGCGAAACATATGAGCATGATGAAAACTAACTTGACAACAATTCCCATGTGTTCTCGGGAGCGCTTTGCTTTATATAAGAGTTCGTCCAGGCTTGCCCTTTGGTACAAAAAGGATTGGGCCACCTTGCTGCACCTTGTTTACTTTTTTTACTTGTTACCCGTTACAAATTACCTTATCACACAATAATCTATTACTGATAACTTCAGTGCTTGCAGAGAATACCTTGCTGAAAACTGCTTGTCTTTTCCTTCTACTCCTCGTTGGGTTCGACACTCTTACTTATCGAAAGGACTAGATAGACCCCCTATACTTGTGGGTCATCACGTCACAACGAATCTTTGCATTCATCAATCATTCCGAAAATCGAGGCACCTCCAGTGTTTGAGATAATCATGGCATCTCCTCGATTTCCACGCCTGCCACTTCACTATTTCACCTTTTCCCTTATAAATAGGCACGGCGGGGTTTCTTTTTCACTTTTATCCCCGCCCCTCTCTCTTCTTCTTCCTTGCGCCAACCGCCACTACCGGAGCTCCGCCATCCCTGTCGACCTTCACCAGCAGCTCCATCCAGGTCGCTGCAATAACCTGATTGTGACCAGAGATCACAATGGACTCTTGCTATTCATCAGCATTGCTAGGTGTTCATCTTTTTCTTCTTCCAATCTGCATTAGGTCACCCTAGTTCATCGGTGTTCGTCATGTTAGTCCAAGTTCATCACAGTTCATCCACCTGTCACTTAGTTCAATCCAAAAACAACACTAAAGTTGTGCAGTAGTAGTTCTGGTATTTGTTTCAAATCGTAGATACATCCTTCCTTTCTGAGATTCAATCCCCAGCTTACTAGTTCTTTTGCCTCCATGCTTTTAGGTTTAATTTTTTTCTCCTTTCTGAACAGCGGTAGATCTGCAATTATAACTATAATCTGCAAAACTTGTTTGTCCAACACTTAGTAGAAATTCCCCAATATTGAATCAATGGAAATTTGACCCGCCGTTCTATGTTCAGAGCAGCTTAAAGAACAATCTTATAACCCGCCGTGACTTGTGCGGCTTAACCATGAACTTGTGATTCACCAGCAAGTGCCCGACTTAAATATGAATTTTATAATCATTAGGTGGCTCATCATCATGATATTAACCCGCCATACTTTTATTCTCAGGCCATAGATGTTTAAACCGCCAACCATGACCAAGACTCCCACTTCTTGTGATTGGGTTGCCTCTGAAGTTTCTGAACTTTCTCTCCAAGAGTATGTTGATATGGGAGTCTTACCAATGAAAGATACCATCCACTGGCGAGTTCCACGCGCTGAAACTAGATCTCAACCTAAAGAAGGCGAGGTTGTTATTTTCTCAGATCAGCTTCTCCGGGGCTTCTCACCACCTGGGTCAAAGTTTTTCTGGGATGTTTTGCATTTTTATAAACTTCATCCTCAAGACGTTGGCCCCAATTCAGTTTCCAACATATGCAACTTCCAAGCCTTCTGTGAAGTGTTCCTTCAACAGGAGCCTGAGGTTGACCTATTCAGAGAATATTTCTATCTCAACCGCCAGACCAAGATGACAAATGGGCCTAGTCTTGAGCTTGGTGGGATTTCAATTCAGAGGCGAAGAGACGTGATCTTCCCTGCGGCTATTCTTCCTAGCCACCCCAAAGATTGGAACTGTACTTGGTTCTACTACCAAGACACTTTCAGCTGGTGAAAATCCCCTGCTGGGTTTCCGCCCCTTCTGGCTTAGCCCTACCAACGAGCTTCCAGATCGTATTTCAAGTGTAGAACAAGATAAATATTCAGGAACCTTTTCAAAGATAAGGACCCTGGTAGCCAATGGCCTATCTGGAGTAGACTTGATCCACTACTGGGTCTCTTGGAGAATTATACCTTTGAGCCGGCGCAGTGGCTTAATGTGCAAATACACAGGCGACACAAAGGATCCTCAGGGCTATAATCAAACATCCTTGACTGATAAAGAGATCACTGATATAGTTAAAATATTGCTCGGAGAACCTCCCATTAACTGCCAGAATGTAGGATTAAACCCCTTCTGCACACTTAACTCGGCTCCAGCTGTAAATACCTTGAATGAATCCATAACTTATATATCTATTTCTTTGCACTTTATATCTTTAACCTATTGCACATATGCACCTGCAGTCAGGATGACTCTCCTTTTTGGAGAAAGAAACTACAAGCCGTCATGCCCCTTAAGAAGGCTAAAGGAAAATCTCACGCTCCAGCTCGCCGCAAGGAGCCATCAGCTAAAGAATTACTCAAACTTGTTGATTAATCCAAGGTAGAGCTTGAATCCCTTGGCCTTTTCTTTATACAACTTATTGACGCTGACTCCTCTCAGGAAGAGGCAGAGACCAGTCATGCCAACGTAGCAGAGGTAACTATAATTTCCTCCAGCTCAGAATCTTTGCCAAGACAGAAAACTCAGCGGGTTATCTGGAAAGTAAAATTCTCACATCCTCTTGCTCATTTGGATCACAATTTTCTTTTGAAGAAACAACAACATGAGTTAAGACGGCCGACCCAGAGTGGCGGCTCTCAAGACCTTGTCTCCGGCTTACTCAATACGCCAGTTCCTCGCAAGCGTCAACATGAGGTGCCATACACCCCAAACTCTCTTTATCCATTAGCCGGCCTTATTCATCAACATCTTAGTTCTTCTAACTCAAATTATCAGAGGACACCTCCATCATCCGGTGACTCTTCTGGGACTCAAATGCTAACTTTAAAGATCGCCCAAGGGTTAGTATTTTCATTTGTTTATCCATGACTTGTAATGATACACTCGTATATTTTGTATCTTTGTTGCAGAGGTGTTGCCAAAGCAGGCAAGAAACAAAAGCTTGGCGGGTCTTTGAAGATCCCAAAACCACTGACCCGGAGAAACAAACAGTAGAAAACTCTGAGACCCTCAGTCAAGACCCCAAAGAGCCTATAAACGACCTGCCACCATCAATTGATGTTGCCATCCCCGAACATATGGACATTGAACTTAACTCAGCGGCAAGCCCTGACCCGTTGAGACCTAAGTCGTCGACTCCTCCGAAGCCAGCTAAAGAGATCCCTCTTGAAAAGGACTTGGATGACGTGACCATCACTGTGACGGCTCGTCCAACGCCAGGGGCTTCCACTGTACTAGCCAAACATGGCAGCAAGAAAGAATCTCCTTCCTTGGAGAAAGGAAAAGCGAAGCTGGATCTGCAAAGTTATGCTGCCCTCGGTGCGAACGACATCGACGCCAGTTATCTGAACCACCTTCAAACTAGTTGTGACCTGGAAGCCAGCTTAGTGAACCTTATGAGGGAATGCTATGAGGTACATTGCTCCCCTTTTCCATATGCATTCATTTAGCCACCAAGTCTAGAGTATAGGAAGATACTGAGTATGTTGTAGACTTATAATTTTTCTAATTAACAAACCTCAAGGACTGGCTTAAATTTACCAAGATGAGCCGGAACTTATAGTAACCGAAGAAATCCAAACGTGTAGCCCCCAAGGGCCGGCTTAACTTAATAAAGTGAGTCGGGACTTAGTCACTTAAGAAATCCAAATATGTAGCCCCCAAGGGCCGGCTTAACTTAATAAAGTTAGATGGGTCATAATTAGATTAAAATGACCTACATTAGCGCTCAGGTGCCAAGTGTATTGCTTGCAATGTGCTTGGGGCTTGATTAACCATACCTCATCAGACTTGCTCCTTGCATTGTAATCGTCGCCTTATTTATTTTAGGCAAAATTTAACAGGAAGGACTCGCAAGTTGGCGATCTAAGAAAAATTTTAATGCAGCAGCTGATAGAAACCTCCAAGGCCAAGTCAGATCTGAAGGTCTCATTAGAAGAAATTGAGAAGCTGAAAGCAGATCTTGATATTGAGAGAGCCGCCTGGGAAACTGACAAGGCTACTCTAGCAAAAAGGGCCGAAGATGCTGAAGCTATGCTTAAACCGGTAACCGAAGAGTTATCCGGCTTAAAGCAACACATCTCTCATATGACAGCTACCATCTTCTATAAGCATAATGTGCAATTCAAATTATGTAACTCGCCTGGCGTCTCACATATGTGCATTGCTTAAATCACCTGGCGACTCTTGTATAACTTGTTAACTGGCCCCAGGAGTGCAAACCTTGGTCAAGACATGTTGTTGAAGCTGAAGGCGATTTACTCTCTGACAGAGCAGTTATACAGTGGCACTCTCCATAGTCTTGTTGCTCTGTCAGATGGGAAGAAACCTGCAACACTTAACAAAACCATGCTGGATCAATTCTCAACTTCGCCGACTCAAATTGAAGAATATAAATTGTCAGCCACCCGAGCTGGAGCCACTGTGGCGCTAGGCAGAGCAAAAGCATGGCAACCAGAGCTTGAGCCGGAGGAGATAGCCACGAGATGCCCAGAATTTAAGGGCGATGGGTCAAATTTTGAAGAACAAGACTTCAACAATTGCGTCAGAGAGATGCGACCCGTAGCTTGCAAGCTTATTGAAGAGCTAAATCCGACCACTACACTCCGGCTTACGATGCAAACAACCAGAGGATTAAGCCGCTAGCTCATGATGTTGTCAATCTCATTCCTCCTCGGCGTAAGCATGTCTTCGCCCCTGACATCGATCATTCCATTATTCTAAATGATGAAGCCACTTTCGAAGCTTTAACCGGCATCGATGGGACAATGGCTGATCTTCAGATGATCAATGCGGAAGAGCCGGCGCAGGATGACTCACAATCATCAAGGCAGCAAGAAAACTGATCATAGTGATGATGATCCAGGCACCTCTCAGGCCGGGTTAGGGGAGCGTGGCTCTATAAATATTTAATTCAAACCTTTTTGGGCTCAAGATAAAGCCTTGTAATAGGGTAGTATAAAACAATGATCCTCCATGTCATGCCCCTGTGCATGTTAATCTTTACTTTTGATCCGCCAGTTCAATCTTTATGATAGGCCTGATGTGATCATACATATGAGCCATACTAGTACTCTTACTTTCATTTGAAGTTTTGCATGTCCTGTAATTAGCTAAACAACATATGTCCTGGCGACTTAAGGTGAAAAGCCAAGGCGGGTGACAACCCAAAAATATGTGGCCTTATATGACCACTGAAAAATCTATAACCAAAGCTACTCAAGCCAAAAATATACTGGTGACTTAAGGTCAAAAGCAAGGGCGGGTTACCAAACCCGAAGACTTGTAGTCTTATATAATAGTTGAAAACATACCTGTAGAGTCCAATCATGCTAGCGGCTTAAAAATCAACAACCAGTGTGGGTCACAACCCAAAGACTTGCAGCCACATAGCCACAGTTGTTCCAATTAATCATACTGGTGACTTGAAGTCCAAAGCCAGTGCAGGTTACAACCCAGAAATGCACAAAAATGAGCATCATAATTCGGAGCCTCACGACCCAGATAGTCAAAATTTGCACAAAAGAAAAAACTTAATAAAACATCGAAAAATCAAAAAATCAAAAGGAGAGAAATACAACAAATCTCAAATCTTTGCTAGGCCGTATTTCAAGACATGACCAAACAAGTTGGCTCATAGGCCTTATGCTTTCAAGGCCGCACAACCGTTGAGTTTATCCTAGCTCACTATAAGCCGGCTCTCATGTGACACAAGCCATCGTTTTAACCTTAACAAGTTCAGGGTCTTAAAAAGGTTGACTGTTAAGAGTTCAGCGAGTCACCTCGCAGAGTAGTAAGTTGCAAACAGGCAGGTGTAACTCAGAATATGGCGACTCAAGCCGGCCAAAAGGGTATGAAAGCTAAACCCGGTGGGTTGGAAGCCCCCAAGTGACCTTATGAGCAACTAATAGAGACTCGGATACACAGAAATGAAACGACAGAGGCCCTGAATTTTCAGGGATGCCGGCTTTATTATATTGATCATAAAAAGATATATATACATCGACAGAAGTATGTACAATGGGGAGAGTCGGCGGCTCAAGTATAGTAAGGCCAAAGATGAGCAATATTCCACGGCCTCTTGGTCTCTTGCTCACAGGTACGTGACTTCTTGTGCTCTTGTATATCAATAAGATAATACAAGCCATCGTTAAGATGTTTGATAACCACAAAAGGTCCTTCCCAAGGTGGGGACAATTTATGCATATCTGTCTAATATTGAATCAGTCGGAGCACCAAGTCTCCTTCTTGAAACGCCTGAGTCTTGACTCTATGGCTATGATAGCGACGCAGGTTTTGCTGGTATATTGCTGAACGAGCCATCACAAGGTCACATTCTTCATCCAAAGCATCAAGTGTGTTCTATCGTGTCGTCTCATTATCAGCTTCAACAAAAGCCTCCACTCGGGGCGAGTCATGGTGGATATCACTTGGGAGAACCGCCTCTTCACCATAGACCATACAGAAAGGCATATAGCTTGTCGACCTATTTGGTGTAGTATTTATACTCCAAAGCACTGAAGGCAACGCCTCAACACAACAACCCGGCGTTCGTTCCAAAGGAACCATAAGCTGGGTCTTGATGCCTCAAAAAAACTCCTGGTTAGTGGTACCTCTTAAGCTTGCGTTGGTTTTCCCTTGAAGAGGAAAGGGTGATGCAACACAGTAGAGTAAGTATTTCCCTCAGTTTTGAGAACCAAGGTATCAATCTAGTAGGAGCTAACACACAAGTCCCCTCGTACCTGCACAAACAAACAAGAACCTCGCAACCAACGCGATAAAGGGGTTGTTAATCCCTTCACGATCACTTACGAAAGTGCGATCTGATAGAGATAATAAGATAAATATCTTTGGTATTTTTGTTGTACAGATTGGAAATAAAGATTGCAAAATAGAAATATCAAATTGGTAGGAAAATAATACGATGGAAGATAGACCCGGGGACCATAGGTTTCACTAGTGGCTTCTCTCAAGATAGCAAATTCTACGGTGGGTGAACGAATTACTGTCGAGCAATTGATTGAAAAGCGCATAGTTATGAGAATATTTAGGCATGATCATGTATATAGGCATCATGTCTGCAACAAGTAGACCGAAACGATTCTGCATCTACTACTATTACTCCACACATCGACCGCTATCCAGCATGCATCTAGAGTATTAAGTTCATAAGAACAGAGTAACGCATTAGACAAGATGACACGATGTAGAGGGATAAACTCAAGCAATATGATATAAAGCCCATCTTTTATCCTCGATGGCAACAATACAATACGCGCCTTGCTGCCCCTGCTGTCACTGGAAAAGGACACCGCAAGATTGAACCCAAAGCTAAGCACTTCTCCCATTGCAAGAAAGATCAATCTAGTAGGCCAAACCAAACTGATAATTCAAAGAGACTTGCAAAGATATTTAAATCATGCATAAGATATTTCAGGGAAGAATCAAATATTGTTCATAGATAATCTTGATCATAAACCCACAATTCATCGGATCTTGACAAACACACCACAAAAAGAATTACATCAAATAGATCTCCAAGAGAATCGAGGAGAACTTTGTATTGAGATCCAAAGAGAGAGAAGAAGCCATCTAGCTAATAACTATGGACCCGAAGGTTTGTGGTAAACTACTCACACATCATCGGAGAGGCTATGGTGTTGATGTAGAAGCCCTCCATGATTGATTCCCCCTCCGGCGGAGCATCGAAAATGGCCCCAAGATGGGATCTCACGGGTACAGAAGGTTGCGGCTGTGGAAATAGGGTTTTGTGGTGCTCCTGGATGTTTTCGGGGTATATGGGTATATATAGGAGGACGAAGTATGTCGGTGGAGCTACGAGGGGCCCACGAGGGTGGGGGCGCGCCTACCCCCTGGGCGCGCCTCCCTGACTCGTGGCCTCCATGCTTCTTTCTTGACGTAAACTCTAAGTCTCCTGGATCACGTTTGTTCCAAAAATAACTCTCCCGAAGGTTTCATTCCGTTTGGATTCTGTTTGATATTCCTTTTTTGTGAAACACTGAAATAGGCAAAAAAAACAGCAATTTGCACTGGGCCTTTGGTTAGTAGGTTAGTCCCAAAAGTAATATAAAAAGGTATATTAAAGCCCATTAAACATCCAAAATAGATAATATAATAGCATGGAACAATTAAAAATTATAGATACGTTGGAGACATATCAAGCATCCCCAAGCTTAATTTCTGCTCGTCGTCGAGTAGGTAAATGATAAAAACAGAATTTTGATGTGGAATTCTACCTAGCATAATTCTCAATGTAATTTTCTTTATTGTGGCATGAATGTTCAAATTCGAAAGATTCTAGACAAAAGTTTAATATTGACATAAAAATAATAATACTTCAAGCATACTAACAAAGCAATCATGTCTTCTCAAAATAACATGGCCAAAGAGACTTATCCCTACAAAATAATATAGTCTGGCTATGCTCCATCTTCACCACCGAAAATATTTAAATCATGCACAACCCCGATGACAAGCCAAGCAATTGTTTCGTACTTTTGATGTTCTCAAACTTTTTCAATCTTCACGCAATACATGAGCGTGAGCCATGGATATAGCACTATAGGTGGAATAGAATGGTGGTTGTGGAGAAGACAAAAAGGAGAAGATAGTCTCACATCAACTAGGCGTATCAATGGGCTATGGAGATGCCCATCAATAGGTATCAATGTGAGTGAGTAGGGATTGCCATGCAACGGATGCACTAGAGCTATAAGTGTATGAAAGCTCAACAAAAGAACTAAGTGGGTGTGCATCCAACTTGCTTGCTCACGAAGACCTAGGGCATTTTGAGGAAGCCCATCATTGGAATATACAAGCCAAGTTCTATAATGTAAAATTCCCACTAGTATATGAAAGTGACAACATAGGAGACTCTCTCTATCATGTATCATGGTGCTACTTTGAAGGATAGTAGCATTGTCCCTTCTCTCTTTTCTCTCATTTTTTTCTTTTCTCTTTTTTTGGGCCTTTTCTTTTTTATGGCCTTTCTCCCTTTTTTATTTTTGTCCGAAGTTTCATCCCAACTTGTGGGGGAATCATAGTCTCCATCATCCTTTCCTCACATGGGACAATGCTCTAATAATGATGGTCATCACACTTTTTTTACTTACAACTCGAAAAAATTACAACTCGATACTTAGAACAAAATATGACTCTGTGTGAATGCCTCCGGCGGAGTATCGAGATGTGCAATGACTCATGAGTGACATGTATGAAAGAATTATAAAGGTGGCTTTGCCACAAATACGATGTCAACTACATGATCATGCAAAGTAAAATGACAATGATGAAGCGTGTCATAACAAACAGAAGGGTGGTAAGTTGCATGGCAATATATCTCGGAATGGTATGGAAATGCCATAATAGGTAGGTATGGTGGCTGTTTTGAGGAAGGTATATGGTGGGTTTATGGTACCGGCGAAAGTTGCGCGGTACTAGAGAGGCTAGCAATGGTGGAAGGGTGAGAGTGCGTATAAGCCATGGACTTAACATTAGTCATAAAGAACTCACATACTTCTTGCAAAAATCTATTAGTTATCGAAACAAAATACTACGCGCATGCTCCTAGGGGGATAGATTGGTAGGAAAATACTACCGCTCGTCCCCGACCGCCACTCATAAGGAAGACAATCAATAAATAAAGCATGCTCCGACTTCATCACATAACAGTTAACCATACGTGCATCCTACGGGAATCACAAACTTTAACACAAGTATTTCTCAAATTCACAACTACTCAACTAGCATGACTCTAATATCACCATCTTTATATCTCAAAACAATCATCAAGTATCAAACTTCTCATAGTATTCAATGCACTTTTTATGATAGTTTTTATTATACCCATCTTCGATGCCTATTATATTAGGACTAATTTATAGCCAAATCAAATTACCATGCTGATCTAGAGGACTCTCAAAATGATATAAGTGAGGCATGAGAGATCAATAATTTCTATAAAATAGAACCACCACCGTGCTCTTAGAAGATATAAGTGAAGCACTAGAGCAAAATTATCTAGCTCAAAAGACATAAGTGAAGCACATAGAGTATTCTAATAAATTATGATTCATGTGTGTCTCTCCAAAAGGTGTGTACAGCAAGGATTATTGTGGTAGACTAAAAATCAAAGACTAAAATCATACAAGACACTCCAAGCAAAACACATATCATGTGGACAATAAAAATATAGCCTCAAATAAAGTTACCGATGGACGAAGACGAAAGAGGGGATGCCTTCCGGGGCATCCCCAAGCTTAGTCTTTTGGTTGTCCTTGAATTTTACCTTGGGGTGCCTTGGGCATCCCCAAGCTTAGGCTCTTGCCACTCCTTATTCCAAAATCCATCAAATCTTGACCCAAAACTTGAAAACTTCACAACACAAAACTCAACAGAAAATCTCATGAGCTCCGTTAGTATAAGAAAACAAACCACCACTTCAAGGTAATGTAATGAACTCATTATTTATTTATATTGGTGTTAAACCTCCTGTATTCCAATTTCTCTATGGTTCATACCCGCCGGTACTAGCCATAGATTCATCAAAATAAGCAAACAACACACAAAAACAGAATCTGTCAAAAAAAGAACACTCTATAGTAATCTGTAGGTTTCGAATACTTCTGTAACCCAAAAATTCTGAAATAAATTGGTGGACGTGAGGAATTTTTCTATTAATCATCTGCAAAAAGAATCAACCTAATCGCACTATCCAGCAAAAATGGCACCAAATCTCGTGAGCGCTAAAGTTTCTGCTTTTTACAACAAGATCACAAAGACTTCCCCCAACTCTTCCCAAAGGTTCTACTTGGCACAAACACTAATTAAAAGCATAAAACCACATATAAACAGAATCTATATGAATTATTTATTACTAAACATAACCAAAAATCAAGAAACAAAAATAAAATTGGGTTGCCTCCTAACAAGCGCTATCATTTAACGCCCCTAGCTAGGCATAAAAACAAGAATAGATCTAGGTATTGTCATCTTTGGTATGCAATCCATAAGTGGCTCTCATAATAGATTCATAAGGTAACTTAATTTTATTTCTAGGAAAGTGTTCCATGCCTTTCCATAACGGAAATTGGAATCTAATGTTCCCTTCTTTCATATCAATAATTGCACCAATTATTCTACGGAAAGGTCTACCAAGAATAATAGGACATGTAGGATTGCAATCTATATCAAGAACAATGAAATCTACGGGCACATAATTCCTATTTGTAACAATAAGAACATCATTAATACTTACCAAAGGTTCCCACTCATCATGAAGTTTTATAGGGATAGAAACTTCTAATTCAATCTTGTCTTCAAAAGATTACATTAAAGCATCAACGATATGTTTGGTAAAGGCTTTATTTTGACTATAAGGATGAGGAGAATTTAGCATGGATTGAAACAAGGAAATACAATCTATCAAAGAGCAATTATCATAATTAAATCCCTTGAAATCCAAAATAGTGGGTTCATTGCTATGTAAAGTTTTGACCTCTTCAATCCCACTTTTATTAACTTTTGCATCAAGATCTAAAAACTCCGAATCACTGGGACGCCTTTTAACTAAAGTTGACTCATCTCCAGTCCCATCATTATCAAGATTCATATTGCAAAACAAAGATTTAATATGGGACACATCAATCACTTTTAGATCTTCATCCTTATTATCATGAAAACTAGAAGAACACACTTTCATAAAAGCAATCTTTTTTGGCACGCATCCTAGCGGTTCTTTCCTTGCACTCATCAATGGAAATTCTCATGGATTTGAGAGACTCATTGATATCATGCTTAGGTGGAATAGATCTAAGTTTCAAAGAATCAGCATCAAGAGAAATTCTATCCATGTTCCTAGCCAACTCATCAATCTTAGGCAATATTTCTTCAAGCAAAGCATTGAAATTCTTTTGTGAAATCATAAATTCTTTAACACTAGTCTCAAAATCAGAGGGCATATTATTAAAATTTCCACAGGAGTTGTTGTAGGAATTACCATAGTTATTAGAGGAATTACTAGGAAACGGCCTATGATTAAAGTTTCCTCTATAAGCGTTGTTACTAAAATTGTTCCTAATAACAAAATTCACATCCATACATTCATTATTATTCTCAATCATAGTAGACAAAGGCATATCAGTAGGATCAGAAGAAACACTCTTATTAGCAAAAAAAAATCATAAGTTCATCCATCTTTCCACTCAAAACATTAATTTCTTCTATAGCATGAACCTTTTTACTAGTAGATCTTTCGGTGTGCCATTGAGAACAATTAACCATAATATTATCTAGGAGTTTAGTAGCTTCTCCTAAAGTTATTTCCATACAAGTGCCTCCCGCGGCCGAATCTAAAAGATTTCTAGAAGCAAAATTCAATCCAGCATAAAAATTATGTATGATCATCCATAAGTTTAATCCATGAGTAGGGCAATTAATTTCATCCTCTCCCAAGCTTGTGCAACATGCTCATGATCAAGTTGTCTAAAATTCATAATATCATTTCTAAGAGATATGATCTTAGCGGGAGAAAACTACTTAGAGATAAAAGCATCTTTGTACTTATTCCATGAATCAATACTATTTTCAGGCAAAGACGAAAACCAAGTTTTAGCACGATCTCTAAGCGAAAATGGAAATAGCTTCAACTTAACAATATCATTATCCACATCTTTCTTCTTTTGCATATCACATAAATCAACAAAGTTGATTAGATGGGTAGCGGCATCTTCACTAGGAAGGCCAGAAAACGGATCTTTCATGACAAGATTCAACAAGGCAGTATTAATTTCACAAGATTCAGCATCGGTAAGAGGAGCAATCGGAGTACTAATAAAATCATTGTTGTTGGTATTGGAGACGTCACACAATTTAGTATTATCTTGAGCCATCATGATAAACAATCAATCCAACACACTAGCAAGCAAAAAGCAAACAAAAGAGGCGGATGGAAAAGAGGGCAAATAAAACTACAAGGGTGAAGTGGGGAAGAGGAAAACGAGAAGCAAATGGCAAATAATGTAATGCGAGGGATAAGAGTTTGTGATGGGTACTTGGTATCGGCGCCAGAAATCCGCACGTTGGTGGGAGATCAAAGCTTGACTTGACTTGGTGTAAACCTCCCTGGCAACGGCGCCAGAAGTCCTTCTTGCTACCCCTTGAGCTTGCGTTGGTTTTCCCTTGAAGAGGGAAGGGTGATGCAGCACAGTAGCGTAAGTATTTCCCTTAGTTTTGAGAACCAAGGTATCAATCTAGTAGGAGGTAACACACAAGTCCCCTAGTACCTGTACAAACAAACAAGAACCTCGCAACCAACGCAATAAAGGGGTTGTCAATCCCTTCACTGTCACTTACGAAAGTGAGATCTGATAGAGATAATAAGATAAATATTTCTGGTATTTTGCTGTATAGATTGGAAAATAAAGATTGCAAAATAGAAATAGAAATAGCAAATTGATAGGAAAATAATATGATGGAAGATAGACCCGGGGGCATAGGTTTCACTAGTGGCTTCTCTCAAGATAGCAAATTCTACGATGGGTGAACGAATTATTGTCGAGCAATTGATAGAAAAGCGCAAAGTTATGAGAATATCTAGGCATGATCATGTATATAGGAATCACATCCGTGACAAGTAGACCGAAACGATTCTGCATCTACTACTATTACTCCACACATCGACCGCTATCCAACATGCATCTAGAGTATTAAGTTCATAAGAACAGAGTAACGCATTAGGCAAGATGACATGATGTAGAGGGATAAACTCAAGCAATATGATATAAACCCCATCTTTTTATCCTCGATGGCAACAATACAATACGTGCCTTGCTGCCCCTGCTGTCACTGGGAAAGGACACCGGAAGATTAAACCCAAAGCTAAGCATTTCTCCCATTGCAAGAAAGATCAATCTAGTAGGCCAAACCAAACTGATAATTCGAAGAGACTTGCAAAGATATTTAAATCATTCATAAGAGATTTCAGGGAAGAATCAAATATTGTTCATAGATAATCTTGATCATAAACCCACAATTCATCGGATCTCGACAAACACACCGCAAAACGAATTCATCGCAGAAACAGAGAGAGAGACAAAGAGGCAGATTCAATCTCGGAGGGGCTCTCGCCCCTCCACCGCCATGGAAGCCATGGACAAGAGGGGAAACCCTTATCCCATCTAGGGCGAAGGTCAAGTAAGAAGAAAAAGAAGGGGGCTCTCTCCCCCTCTCTCCCGGTGGCGCCGGAACACCGCTGGGGCCATCATCGTCACCGCAATCTACACCAACACCGCCGTCATCTTCACCAACATCTCCATCACCTTCCCGCATCTATCTACAGCGGTCCACTCTCCCACAACCTGATGTTCCCTCTACTTGAAAATGGTGCTTTATGCATCATATTATTATCCAATGATGTGTTGCCATCTATGATGGCTGAGTAGATTTTCGTTGTCCTATCGGTAATTGGTGAATTGCTGTGATTGGTTTAAGTTTCTTGTGGTTATGTTGATGTCCTTTGGTGCACATCATATGAGCGCGCGCGTGGATCACACCATAGGGTTAGTTGTATGTTGATAGGACTATGTATTGGAGGGCAAGAGTGACAGAAGCTTCAACCTAGCATAGAAATTGATGCATACAGAATTGAAGGGGGGCCAATATATCTTAATGCTATGGTTGGGTTTTACCTTAATGAACATAAGTAGTTGCAGATGCTTGCTAATAGTTCCAATCATAAGTGAAAGGATCGATATAGTTGACTAGAGGGGGGGGGTGAATAGGCAACTAACAATTTTGTGCTTTTCTTTACCAATTTAAACATTGCATCAAAGTAGGTTGTCTAGATATGCAACTAGGTTAGCAACCTATATGATGCAACAAGAACAAGTACACAAGCAAGCAAGGGATATAACAGAAATAAGCTTGCACAAGTAAAGGCTTGAGAAAACCAAGAGTGGAGCCGGTGAAGACGAGGATGTGTTACCAAAGTTCCTTCCTTTTGAGGGGAAGTATGTCTCCGTTGGAGCGGTGTGGAGGCACAATGCTCCCCAAGAAGCCACTAGGGCCACCGTATTCTCCTCACGCCCTCACACAATGCGAGATGTCGTGATTCCACTATTACTGCCCTTGGAGGCGGCGACCGGACCTTTACAAACAAGGTTGGGGCAATCTGCACAACTTAATTGGAGGCTCCCAACGACACCACAAAGCTTCACCACAATGGAATATGGCTCCGCGGTGACCTCAACCGTCTAAGGTGCTCAAACACCCAAGAGTAACAAGATCTGCAAGGGATGAGTGGGGGGAATCAAATTTCTCTTAGTGGAAGTGTAGATCTAGGCCTTCTCAACAAATCCCTAAAGAATCAACAAGTTTGATTGGCTAGGGAGAGAGATCGGGCGAAAATGGAGCTTGGAGCAACAATGGAGCTTGGGGATAGAAGAGGTAGTCAACTCGAAGAAGAAGACACCCCTTATATAGTGGAAGAACAAATCCAACCGTTATCCTCCAACTCATCCTGTGAAGCACGGTACAACCGCATCAGGGATGCGGTACTACCGCAAGGGCACATGGTACTACCGTAAGGCACTGCGGTACTACCGCCCATGCGGTAGTATCTAGACTAGCCATGAAGTTGTGAGGCAGAGGGCGGTAGAACCGCTTGCGCGGTACTACCGCTCCCCCTTGCGGTACTACCGCAAGGCAGGGATAGCCTAGATTTGGGAAGGCACAGTCGTATAAAAATACATCTGTGGCAACTTCCGCTGAGTTGGGATCAATGCAAAAATCTGACACGGTAGTACCATAAGCCAGGAGCGGTACTACCGCGCGAGGCGCGGATGTAAAAAATTACATCCGCCCATACAGTCGCGCAAGCTGCTGAACCTGGCCAGAGCGCATGGTACTATTGCGCGCCTGGCGCGGTACTACCGCGGGCACTTGCGGTACTACCGCGCCAGAGGCTGGTACTACCGCAAGGGCCTGCGGTACTACTGCTCCTAGGAGCAGTACTACCGCATGCCCAAGTTCAGCAATCACGACATTTTGCATAGACAAGAAAAGACGGAGGATGCTCCAAAGTGCCAAAGGAAAGGTGGTGCAAAAGGAGAAGACGTGTGTGTGATGATTCCACCCAAACCTTTCCAAAGCGGATCCCCTCTTAATAGTACGACTTTCCTACGACTCAAAACCACCGAAAAGAAACGTAGAGAAACACTGTCTTCAATTATCTTTGAGGGGCACCAAATCGTCTTGTGCCTAGTCATGATATATCTGAAATAATCAATGCACACGATTAGTACACAAAAGCATTGTCATCAATCACCAAAACAACTAAGGGATAAAAATGCCATTACAATCTCCCCCTTTTTGGTGCATTGATGACAATACGGGATTTGCACAAAGGGAGATAACATAGAACATGAGCAAACCCCACATCTCTAAAATATAGATGGGCTCCCCCTAGATGTGTGCTATCTAGATAAGTGCTTTGGACTGCATGACACACATACTAGGATCAACACTCCCCCTATATTTTATAGACAAGGCATATCTTGCAACAATAAAGCTAACACTAAGCAAGATAAAAACTAAGAGCATATAATAATGATCACAAGATACCATAGGCTCAATACGGTACGCTAGAGTGCATATGTCTTACACCATATGACAGAAAAGTCTCACAAGCACAAACCAACCCAAAGCAAACGAGGTTCAACGGAATGAAAGCAAATTGCAAAGACGAAACACGACACACAACTTGCAAATCCTACACTCTCTCCCCCTTTGGCATCGAGACACCAAAAAGGCAGAGAGGACACCTACGACCCAAGTGGTGGCTCAAGCGGACGCGATCACTCATCTTGATCCTCGTCAGACTCGGTAGCGGGGACGATCTCCTCCTTGTCCTCCTCAGAATCAGTCCACTTGTAGCCCTGCTTCGCCATCCAGTCAGCCTCTGGCATGCTGACCTTCTCAGACCTACTGAATATCTCCTCGCCAAACGTCCTCAAGATCCGCTTGTCGCAGCGGCGACTCTCCTTCTGAGCAACATGAGACCGGTACTGCCCCTTGGCCTGCATGCAGAACAGAACCTTCATCTTGTTCTTCAGCTTCTTAGCCCAAGAGGGCTTAGAAGATGAAGGTGAGTAGCCAGCAGAGTTGTCCTCAATAGCGTCCTCCTCCTCAAGCTCATCCTCATCCACATCGATCTAAGCAGCCGCTGCCTCAGCATGGGTAGTAGTGTTGGCCCACTGGGTCTTGACCCGGAGGGAGCAACTTCTCAACATAGTAGGGCTGAAGCTTGTTCTTGTTGGCTGCCTCTGAATTGGCATGAGGGCGAACACCAACGGGCGTGTTGAGCCCCTCATCAGGAACCCGAAGCAAATCCATGAAGTCCTTCCATGTAGCAGTCATCCGCTGTCCGTTGGTTATCCAGGTCATGGTCCGTTCCTCATTAGGATGGAAGTGGACCATGGCAAATAAATGGGCCACAATCCCAGGGTCATAATCCAGACGGAAAGAGATCACATCCTCAATGCCAAGCTGCTCCACCAAATCTAGAGCCTCACCAAAGTAGGCACTATGATTCTCTTTCCTCATCTGATGCATGTCGATCCAGTGCACGTCCACATATATGTTCTGCTTGGCCTTGATCACATCCAGATAAATGAGATACTACTGCTTAGTCCAGAACAAATCATTCCCTCTGAAGTTGGCACGAGGATTCACATATGGGTTGATCTTCCTTCGAGTGACAAACTCCGCAAGAGGTATCTCATCCATGCCCATGGTGGGCTCCTTGAGCTTGGTGGTGGTGGTCTTGGTCCTGTGTTGGGGGCATTGGAGCCCTCTAGAGCTTCGTCTTGGTTGCGCTGATGCTTGGAGCCCGTGTCATGGCTGGGATTGGAACATCGAGCAGGTGCACCGGAGCCACCACCTAAGACACAAAACACAAAAACACGCACGAGAAGCGAGAAGGATCAATACAAAGACCACGGCAAAACAGGTGAAACAAGTAGAACTCACACTTGGTAATTGCCACTTAGGAGATTTGACTACAACGGTAGTACCGCATGGCTGCGCGGTACTAAAATTTTAGTGCTGCTCCTAGCCACGATAGTACCGCACCAGGGTGGCATGGTAGTACTGTGTCTCGGAGCGGCGGTAGAATTTTAGTTCCACGCCTCACGCAGTAGTACTGCCCCCGAGGAGCGGTAGTACCGTACGAGGGGTAGTGCCATACGAGCGGTAGTGCCGTACGAGCGGTAGTACCACACCAGAGATGCGGTAGTACCACACGATGTCAGATCCGAATCCTCAACTGGATCTGAGCACAACCGTGACAACAATGCGGTACTACGATTGATCAAATCTACCACGGGGCAACATATCAAGTACCATCTCTACGCATTACTACTCTCCTACATCCTACTCTTGCAAAGATTTGGCCTAAAATCTCAAGAACGACATGCATCTCCCCAAAAACCTAGAAACGAAACAACGAACCAAGGAGAGAGGGATTTGGGGAGAAACCTTGTTGCATGGCAAGAGGAAGTGGTGGGGAACGATCCCACCAGACGGAATCCGAGGAGAGCAGCCGGAGACGGAGATCCAGTGAGGGTCTCTGCGCCGTTCTTGGGCAAGAGAGAGAGACGGCATGGGGAGGAAGAGTGAATGGCTATGGGGGAGTTGGAACTCCCCTTGCCCGCTCTTAACCCCCACGCGCTCTCAATTGTGTGGTAGTACCGCGTGTCATCGCGGTAGTACCGCAATGTGTGGAAGTACCGCACCGACGGCGGTAGTACCACTCCCCAGGCGGCAGTAAAAAAATATTTCCGTGTTGGGTGCGGTAGTACCGTGCGCAGCTCCTGTGGTAGTACCGTGGCAAGCCGCGGTAGTACCGTTTGCCCAAGAAAATGCAAGTTTCAAAACAAAGAAAACCAAAGGCCCTTTGAAAAGCAACCTTCAAGCGAACGGACACACCAAAACACTGACACACGAGACAACACACACAAGCTCGGCACGAAGAAAGAGAGACAAGAGACAACAAGGACTAAACAAGCAACCCAGCTTCTCCAAAGAGAGGGCGGTGGCCAGAGCCACCTATGTTTGAGTCAATTGGTATGGCACCGTGAATAATTATCCTTGGGACCATGTCCAACACTCGTCTTTGAAGCACAAGTACCATCAACAATGGCTAATGTGAAAGAGTTGATCAATTTATGCATAATGGGGGGAGGAAGAGTTCATTGAGAGAACAACACTCCCCCTATGTCCATGCCTACACCTAAACAAGATAACAAGTTGAGTATGGTGGGGTGTGCAAGGGTTCAAGCAACATTGCTCGAATCAATGATATTTAGCTCATGCCTTAACTCGTGAAATCTTGCTTCATCCAAGGGCTTCGTGAAGATATCTGCAAGGTTATCAAGAGTGTTGACATAGTTGAGCTCGGTCTCCCCTCACCTAATATGATCCCGGATGAAGTGATACCGAATCTCAATATGCTTCGTCTTGAAGTGTTGCACCGGGTTGAGAGAAATCTTGATGGCACTTTCATTGTCACACCAAAGAGGCACTTTGTCACAAATGACACTGTAATCCTTTAAAGTTTGCCTCATCCGTAGAAGTTGTGCACAACAACTGTCGACCGCCACATACTCCACTTCAGTGGATGAGAGAGATACACAACTTTGCTTCTTGGAAGACCAACTCACCAAGGAGCAACCAAGAAACTGGCACCCTCCGGAAGTTAACTTCCTATCTACTTTGTCTCCCGCCCAATCAGAGTCTGAGCCCACAAGGTTGAAGTTAGATCCTCTTGGATACCATAAGCCAAAGTTTGGGGTATGAGCCAAATATCGAAAGATTTGCTTGACCACCACATAGTGGCTTTCCTTAGGTGCGGCTTGAAACCGTGCACAAATTCCCACACTCAACATGATATCCGGTCTAGATGCACAAAGGTAAATCAAGGAGCCAATCATGGAGCGATATACCTTTTGATCCACCGCTTTACCATTGGGATCTATGTCAAGTTGGCATTTGACGGGCATTGGAGTGGAAGCCGGCTTGACATCACTTAGCTTGAATCTCTTGAGCATGTCTTGAGTGTATTTGGCTTGGTTGATGAAGGTTCCTTCTCTTTGTTGCTTGACTTTGAACCCGAGAAAGAACTTCAACTCTCCAATCATGGACATCTTGAACTTGGAGGTCATGAGTGCGGAAAATTCCTCATTGAAAGCTTTGTTAGGGGAACCAAAGATAATATCATCAACATATAGTTGTCACACAAACAACTCCCCTTTGACCTTCTTAGTAAAAAGAGTGGGGTCGATTTTCCCAATTTCAAAACCACGATCTTGCAACAACTCGGTAAGGTGGTCATACCATGCATGTGGGGCTTGCTTAAGGCCATAGAGTGCCCTATCGAGTTGGTACACATGATCGGGAAAATAGGGGTCCTCAAACCCGGGGGGTTGCTTGACATAAACCAACTCATTAATAGGACCATTAAGAAAAGCACTCTTCACATCCATTTGTTGTAACTTAAAGTTATGATGAGAAGCATAAGCAATCAACATGCGAATGGATTCAAGGAGAGCAACGAGAGCAAAGGTTTCATCGTAGTCGATACCCTCGACTTGGGAGTAGCCTTGTGCTACCAAACGAGCCTTGTTGCGAATGATAATTCCATGAGCATCTTGCTTGTTCTTGAATATCCACTTGGTTCCAATGACATTATGGTTCCCCGTTGTCCTTGGCACCAATCTCCATACTTGGTTGTGCTCGAAGTTGTTGAGTTCTTCATGCATGGCATTAAGCCAATCCGGATCCTCGAGCGCCTCATAGACCTTTTGGGGTTCAACACAAGAGACAAACGCGTGATGTTCACAGTAGTTTGCTAATTGTCGATGAGTGATTACCCCATTTCTTAAGCTTCCAAGCACATTTTTCATGAGATGATCTTTGGTGGATAGCTTGGATGTGATCTTGGCGGCACGACGCTCTAATTCCTCCTCTGGAGAGAGTTGAGGAGCGGTTACTTGATCATCTTGAGTGTCGTCTTGAGCTCGTTCTTGATCTTGAGCTTTCTCTTGATCTTGAACTTGCTTGGATGAGAGAACATGACCTTGGGCATTACTTGGTGATTCATCACCGTCTTGAGATTGATCTTTCCCTTGGTCTTGTTCATGATGTTGAGGGCCTTCACTTTGTTCTTCGAAAGCGTGTGGGCCTTGGGTTGGTGATGGCTCCACATGAGTGGAGCATTGTCATTCTCCTTCGACCACAAGGGGTTCCTCAATGGGTAGGATAAAACCAACTCCCATTCTTATTATGGCTTGGGGAGGAATTTCATCACCTACATCACAAGTGCCACTTTGCTCCACTTGGGAGCCGTTATTCTCATCAAACTCCACGTTACACGTCTCCTCAATAAGTCCCGTGGATTTATTGAGGATACGGTAAGCATGAGAGTTTGTAGCATAACCAACAAATATGCCCTCTTGAGCTCTAGCCTCAAATTTAGACAAACGAACACCTTTCTTGAGAATGAAGCACTTACACCCGAACACCCGAAAGTACTTGAGGTTGGGCTCGTTACCAGTGAGTATCTCATATGGAGTCTTGTTTAAGCCTTTGCGGAGATAGAGCCGATTTGATGCATGACACGCGGTGTTGATGGCTTCAGCCCAAAAGTTGTATGGAGACTTGAACTCCGCCATCATGGTCCTTGCCGCATCCAGCAACGTCCGGTTCTTCCTCTCCGCTACACCATTTTGTTGAGGGGTGTATGGTGTAGAATATTGATGCTTGATCCCCTCATCACTAAGAAACTCATCCAAGGTGTAGTTCTTGAACTCGGTGTCGTTGTCACTCCTTATTGTCAAGATCTTTGGATTGTGTTGACGTTGGGCTTCATTTGCAAAGTCAATGACAATTTGTTGGGTCTCGTTCTTCCTCTTGAAGAAATATACCCAAGTGTATCTTGAATAATCATCCACAATCACCAAGCAATACTTTCTACCCCCAAGGCTATCAAAGGATGGAGGCCCAAAGAGATCCAAGTGAAGAAGCTCCAAAGGCCTCTTTGAGTAAATGATAGTCGTGGGAGGGTGAGCCTTTTCATGTAGCTTTCCTTTGATACAAGCACTGCAAGCACGATCTTTAGCAAAACTAACATTTTTTAGTCCATGGACATGGTCCCCCTTGAGAAGACTTTGCAAAGATCTCATATTGACATGGGCTAAACGGTGATGCCAAAGCCATCCCCCGTCAACTTTAGCCATTAGGCATGTCGCGGTCTTAGTGGGTCGCTCCGAAAAGTTAATCACATAGAGACCGTTCTTGACATGCCCAACAAAGGCAACTTTAAGAGTCTTGCTCCACAAGAGGGCCACGTTATCAACATCAAATAAAGTGGCAAAGCCCATGAGTGCGAGTTGATGAACGGAAAGTAAATTGTATATAAGGGACTCAACAAGCATGACCTTCTCGATTGTGAGATCATGAGAAATGAAAACCTTGCCAAGTCCTAGTACCTTAGAGGACGAGGCATCAGCCCACTCGACATTGGTGGGCATAGATGGAATCTTGTGAATGTCCACCATCAAGTCCTTGCTTCCGGTCATATGATTAGTGGCTCCACTATCGAGCAACCATGATCCCCCACCGGAAGCAAACACCTACAAGAGATCAATGCTTGGTTTTAGGTACCCATTTTGTAATGGGTCCTTTGAGGTTAGTAACAAGGGTCTTAGGAACCCAGATAGACCATTCAATGTACTCATAGGAGGAACCAACAAATTTGGCATAAACATGTCCATCACTAGCACGGCATGACACATAGGAAGGGTTAAAGTCGCCGGCTTTGTTGGGAGGGGTAGCATTGCCCTTCTTGGCATCACTACCCTTCACAATGTTCTTCTTCTTCTCCTTGGAAGCACACTCTCCCTCCTTCATAAAAGTTTTCTTGAGAGGGGGAAGTCGTTTGGCCTTGTCTTCCTTCTTCTTGTTCTTGGACTTGGGTGTGAACCCAATCCCTTCCTTGGCCACAACCTCCTTTTGATTGCTGAAAAGGTCATTGAGGTTCTTCTCACCTTGTATGCATGGCACAAGGCCTTTCTCAAGTTGCTTCTTCAACTTGTCATTCTCCTCAACAAGATGCACATGCTCACAACAAGGGTTAGTAGCATTTGCATTATCAATTAAAACCATGTGAGGAAAAGTGGCTTTCTCCTTGGTTAGCTTCACTTGGAGTTGATCATGAGACTCCTTGCGGCTAGCATGAACATGTTTCAAGGACTTGTGAGCCTTGTCAAGTATATCAAACTCCTCCTTGAGTTTAGCAAGATCAACCCAAAGCTTGGCCTTCTCAGAGTTTAGCACACAAGATACAACAAGTGCATGATCAAGATCTTTCTCTAATTTAGCGTGGTCATCGTTGTATGACTCCTCAAGAGCCAAACGAAAACCTCGCTCTTCCTCAAGAGCATTGGACAGATCTGAAATCTCATCGGCATAATCACGACTATGCCCCTCCATCTTAGATATGGTATCTTCGTGAGCCTCGATCATGTCATTGGCTTCACCAAGTTGTTCCAAGAGAGCAACGAAGTGCTTCTTGGATTTACCCTTGAGTTTACTCATAAAAGACTCAAATTCATTCTCCTCCATGTTAGACCCCTCATGTTCATCAATGCAATCCGTCAAAGAAGGATTATTGATGATGGTAGTTTTGATGTTGGGGGTTACCTTGTTGGTGGCTTTAGCCATGAGGCACTTGGCGGTGATGTTCTCATTGGGTGAGTCGAAGAGAGACACCCATGGAGTTGTCGCAATGGCAACGGAGGCCATGGCAACCGACTCACCATCTTCCTCATCATCATCCTCATGGTACTTTTCTTGAGCCACCAACCCTTTGGGAGGAGTCTTCTTGGTGAAGTTGCTCTTGTTGGGAAAATACTTGGCCTTGTCCTTTCGGATGAGCTTGCCACCATTGTCTTCCCTCTTCTCATAAGGACATTCCGCAACAAAGTGGCTCACATTGCCACAATTATAGCAAGTCCTCACTCGTTGCTTGACCTTCGCGCCACTTGAGTTGTTCTTGTTGAAGTTGGGCCTTGTGTTCTTCTTGCTCCAAAATTTCCTTGAATCAAGAGCCATGTGCTCATGATAAGCATACTTTGTATCTTCGGGGTTGCTCTCCTCTTCTTCCTCTTCGTCCTCTTCTTCCACACTAGCCTTGGCCTTCAAGGCAAGATTGGGATTCTTAGCTCTTTGAGAACGTAACACCGCATTGTCGGCGGTCTTGTCCAAGATACTCATAGCCACAAACTCATCCAACACTTCACTTGAGGACAAAGTGTGGAAGTCCGGCCATTGACGAATTACAAAGGACATGGCCTTCTAGTAAGGCATCATGGCCTTGAGGAATTTGCGCTTCATCCAATTGTCATCCGTATCCTTGCTCCCATGATCTCGGAGTGAGACCGCGAGAGTAGTTAATCTCCGATAGAGATCACGAGGTTCTTCATTTCTTTCATTGCAAACTCATCAGCTTCATCTTGCACAACTTCATAGTTGGAGCGTTGAATGCTTGCGCTTCCCCTATAGAGGTAACCAACATGCTGATATGTCTCCAATGTATCTACAATTTATGAAGTATTCATGCTATTATATTATCAACCTTGGATGTTTTATATGCATTTATATATGCTATTTTATATGATTTTTGGGACTAACCTATTAACCTAGTGCCCGATGCCAGTTTCTATTTTTTTCCTTGTTTTTGAGTTTTACAGAAAAGGAATATCAAACGGAGTCCAATTGAAGTGCCAATTTCTGACGATTTTTTATGGACCAAAAGAAGACCCCGGAGTAAAAGAGTTGGGCCAGGAGAGTCCCGGGGCGTCCACGAGGGTGGGGGCGCCCCCCCAGGTGCATGGGCCTGCCTCGTGGACACCTCGGACACCTCCTTGACATGAGACCGACGCCAAAAATTCCTATAAATACAGAAACCACGGAAAATTAACCTAGATCAGGAGTTCCATCGCCAGAAGCCTCCGTAGCCACCGAAAACCAATCTAGGCCCTCTCTGGCACCCTGCCGGAGGGGGCCATCATCACCGTAGGGTATGGAGGAGGATCCCGGAGGGGCCATTATTGTCATGAAGGCCAAGGACCAGAGGGAGAACCTCTCCCCATCCATGGGGGAGGCCATGGAGGAGGAAGCACAAGGGGGAGAACCTCTCCTCCTCTTTCTTGGTGGCACTGGAGTGCCATCGGGAGGGGAATCATCGCCGTGGTGATCGTCTTCATCAACATCACCATCATCATCACCATACTCATCTCTTTTACGCGGTCCACTCTCCCGCACCCCGCTGTAATCCCTACTTGAACATGGTGCTTTATGCCACATATTATGATCCAATGATGTGTTGCCATCCTATGATGTTTTGAGTAGATATCCTTTGTCTTTGGGTTGATTGATGATCTAGATTGGTATGAGTTGTATGTTTTACTTTGGTGCTGTCCTATGGTGCCCTCCGTGTCGCGCAAGCGTGAGGGATCCCCACTGTAGGGTGTTGCACTATGTTTATGATTCACTTATAGTGGGTTGCGTGAGTGACTGAAACACAAACCCGAGTAAGGGGGTTGTTGCGTATGGGATAAAGAGGACTTGATGCTTTAATGCTATGGTTGGGTTTTACCTTAATGATCTTTAGTAGTTGCAGATGCTTGCTAGAGTTCCAATCATAAGTGCATATGATCCAGGTAGAGAAAGTATGTTAGCTTATGCCTATCCCTCATATGAAACTGCAATAGTGATTACCCGTCTTATTAACGATTGCCTAGGACAATTCCGCACACCGACCCACCATTATTCCACACTCGCTATTTATAATATTTAGTAATATATTCTAACTTCATGATAACAGCACCTAATTTTATATTTTATCTCTCCGATATCATACAAAGTTATCCTCTTCATACCCACAACATAGTTTTATTTCTCGTTGCTAGTTGGAAGCAAACGTTCGGTGTACATAGAGTCTTATCAGTGGCAAATAGGGCTCGAGAGAATATTGATCTTACCTTTAGCTCCTTGTGGGTTCGACACTCCATACTTATCACTTCCACATTTGGAAATTGCTACGATGAATCCTTGCACTTGGGGATTATCAAGCTCTTTTCTGACACCGTTGTCGGGGAGCAATAGCGTGGGGTTGATATTCTCATGTGTGCTTGTTTGCTTTCTTCACTAAGTAGATTTTGTTTTTATTTTTTTATTTTTGTTTAGTTGTGGGTGAAACATTCAGAAAAATTTAAAAGGATGAAAACACAAAAAAAATCACTTGCCTCTCATGCCTAAAAAGTTTTTCAATAAGAGAAGTGATTGGAAAGTTATGCAATGAAGAAGTGAGGGTCGACCTTGAGCACTCGTGTTCATGCTCACGGAAACAATGTAGAATTTTTCATGGAAGTTTCTCTGTAAATAATTATCCCTTTATATATATCCATTGTATTATAAAAATAATGTGCCAAGCTTTGGTTTTAGGATGATTAGATTGCTTGTTTACTATGTGCAGAACAAAAACAGAAACTTTGGCTGTAGCGCGTGATTTTACATTTTTTAATGGAAAGTCAAATGGGTCTGAAACTTTTTGCAAATTACTTATGTATAAATGTTTCAAATTTTAAAATTTATTTCATAATTTTTGGAGTTACATAAGTTTACTAAACCTTCAGATTTCTACAGACTGTCCTGTTTTAGACAGATTCTGTTTTTCGTATGTTGTTTGCTTATTTTGACGAATCTATGTGTAGTATCGGGGGGTATGAACCATGGTGAAGTTGGAATACAGTAGATATAGTTCTAATATGGAATTGGAATGAGTTTTCAACAGTAACTAAAGGTAGTGATTTGCTTTATTATACTAACGGATCTCACAAAGTTTTTGTTAAAGTTTTTTGTGGACGAAGTGTTCGAAGAACGAGGAGTTACCGATGTGAGAAGAATAAAGAGAGGCAAGATCTCAAGCTTGGGGATGACCAAGGCACACCAAGTAAATATTCTAAGGATACTCAAGTATCTAATCTTGGGGATGCCCCGGTTGGTATCCCATCTTTCTTCTTCAACAATTATCGGTATACCTCGATTTTTGTTTCGTTCACATGATTTGTGTCCTTTGTGTTTTTTTCTTCCTTTATGAGCCATGCTAGAATGAGATATCCCTTCATTGATTTATAGGATGATTCATGTGCTTCACTTATATCTTTTAAGTATGATCTTATAGAATTGCTCTTTGTGCTTCACTTAAATCTTTTGAGTATAGTTTTATAGAATGCTTCGTGTGCTTCACTCATACATTTTGAGCTTCGACATTGGTTAGTTTATATTAATTTTAGAATGCTCCATGAACTTCACTTATAGCTTTCGGAGTATGAATAATACTATCATCTAAAGCGGGTTTGGAAGAGTGTCAACTTTAGGAACTAGTGATCCCGCCATTCCGAATGAGGAGAATTTTGCTTATGTGGAGAGTAGTAAAATTTATATGCTCGTAGATCATGAAAAGAATGCTTTATGTGATGTTAATATTGTTGAACTCATTCAAGATGCTACTGAAAATTATTATGAGGGAGGAATACATGCTTGTAGGAGTGCAATAATATCATGTTTTCCTTTCTATGTGCTTAAAGTTTTGAAGTTATACTTGTTTTGCCTTCCTATGCTAGTTGATTCTTGTTCCCATAAATTGTGTGCTCACAAAATACCTAGGCATAGGAAGTGGGTTAGGTTTAAATGTGCTAGTCATATTCTTCATGATGCTCTCTTTATGTTCAAGTCTTATCTTTCATGTGAGCATCATTGAAATCATCATGCCTAGCTAAAAGGCATTAAAGAAAAGCGCTTGTTGGGAGACAACCCAATATTTACCCTTGCTATTTTTGTGTGTTTAAATGATTAAGATACTGTAGTAATCATGTTTTATAGCTTTTGTTTCAATAAAGTGCCAAGTAAGACCTTTGGGAAGACTTGGGTGAAAGTTAATGTGATCTTGTTGTAAAAAACAGAAACTTTGCGCTCACGAGATTAACTGCCATGTTTTACAGAAGAGTTATTTGGTGCTGATTCTTTTTGCAGAAGATTAATAGACAAATTCCTCACGTCCACCAATTTATTTCATAATTTTTTGAGTAGCATAAGTATGGTTAGTGTTCATATCATTACAAACTGCTCTATTTCTGACAGATTCTGTTTTCATTGCATAGTTTGCTTGTTTTCTAGTTTCTATGACTTATATTCCTCAATATAAATTGTAGAAATGATATGGTACAGTAGGCATTGTGTGAGAAAAATTATGATCTTTGTCTTTGACAGCACCAAGGTGAATGGTTTACTCTTTATCATACTAACATATCTCACGAAGTCCCATTAAGTTTTGTGTGATTGAAGTTTTCAAGCTTTGGGTGAGATATCGGTATGAGGAGAATAAGGAGTGGAAAGACCCTAAGCTTGGGGATGCCCAAGGCACCCCATGGTAATATTCAAGGAAGACTCAAGCGCCTAAGCTTGGGGATGCCCCGGAAGGCATCCTCTCTTTCGTCTTCAAAACTATCGGTATACCTTACTCGGAGCTATATTTTTATTCATCACATGATATGTGTTTTGCTTGGAGAGTATTTTCAATTTTACTTGATGTTTGAATAAAATCATTGGATTTGAAATATCAAATGAAAAAGAATCCTACCATGGCTAGTTAATTATTTGACTACTCAGTGTCCTTCACTATTATCTTTTGGAGTAGTTTGTCATTTACTCACGTGCTTCACGTATATCTTGTGAGTAAATGGTTGAATAATTGAATATCGTAAATATGAATTTATATATGTTTCGTATGCTTATACCATGGGGAGTAATGACTTCACACGGAATAAGTATAGGTAATAAACTCATTGAAAGTTAGCAAATGTAGAATTGGTCACTTGAACAATTCATGAAAGAATGTTGAAGGAAGAGAGATTTCACATATAAATATACTATCTTGGACATCTTTTGTAATTGTGAGCACTCATTAAAATATGACATGCTAAAAGGTTGATGTCGAACAAGGAAGACAACGTAATGGGTTATGTTTTCTTATATCCGAAATAAAGTATATTGTCTTGGATCATCCAACATGTTGAGCTTGCTTTTCCCCCTCATGCTAGCCAAATTCTTTGCACCAAGTAGAGATACTACTTGTTCTTCCAAACATTCCTTAAACCAGTTTTGCCATGAGAGTCCACCATACCTACCTATGGAATGAGTAAGATCCTTCAAGTAAGTTGTCATCGGTGCATGCAATAAAAAAATTTCCCTCTAAATATGTAGATCTATTAATGTGGAGAAAATAAGATTTGTACGATCTTGTGATGTGGAAGAAATAAAAGCGACGGACTGCATAATAAAGGTCCATATCACAAGTGGGAATATAAAGTGACATTCTTTTGCATTAAGATTTTGTGCATCCAACCAGAAAAGCGCATGACAACCTCTGCTTCCCTCTGCGAAGGGCCTATCTTCTACCCTTATGCAAGAGTCATGGTGATATTCACCTTTCCTTTTTTACATTTTATCCTTTGGCAAGCACATTGTGTTGGAAAGATCCTGGTATATATATATATATATATATATATATATATATATATATATTCAATTGGATGTAAGTTACCATGAACTATTATTGTTGACATTACCCTTGAGGTAAAAGCTTGGGAGGCGAATCTATAAGCCCCTATCTTTCTCTGTGTCCGATTAAAGCTTTGAACCCATAAATATCATGTGAGTGTTAGCAATTGTGAAAGATTAAATGATAGTTGAGTATGTTGAGTTTGCTAAATCAAAGCTCTGACATAGACCCTTCCTGAAAATAAGATGAATTGCAATTGTTTGATGACTGAGAATATAGTTTGTTAGTTTCAAGAAAGTTTATGATCTATACTTTAACATGTGAATAGCTTGTTACTTGATCATGAAAAGTTTTACGAAGATGAGCTACTGTTATGATACATAATGATGCTAGAAAAAGTGATTGGAACTATCATTGATGAAACTTATGCACTTGCTAGCATTCACACTTTATAAATTATTTCTTTTATCATTTACCTACTCGAGGACGAGCAGGAATTAAGCTTGGGGATGCTGATAGTCTCCAATGTATCTATAATTTATGAAGTATTCATGCTATTATATTATCAACCTTGGATGTTTTATATGCATTTATATGCTATTTTATATGATTTTTGGGACTAACCTATTAACCTAGTGCCCAGTGCCAGTTTTTGTTTTTCCTTGTTTTTGAGTTTTACAAAAAAGGAATATCAAACGGAGTCCAATTGACGTGCCAATTTTTGACGATTTTTTATGGACCAAAAGAACACACCAGAGTAAAAGAGTTGTGCCAGGAGAGTCCCGGGGCGTCCACGAGGGTGGGGGCGCGCCCACCCCCCCCCCCCCAAGGTGAGTGCGCCTGCCTCGTGGACACCTCGGGCACCTCCTTGACGTGAGACCGATGCCAAAAATTCCTATAAATAGAGAAACCATGAAAAATTAACCTAGATCGGGAGTTCCACTGCCAGAAGCCTCCATAGCCACCGAAAACCAATCTAGGCCCTCTCTGGCACCCTGCCGGAGGGGTCCATGATCACCGGAGGGCATGGAGGAGGATCCCGGAGGGGCCATTATCGTCATGAAGGCCAAGGACCAGATGGAGAACCTCTCCCCATCCAGGGGGAGGCCATGGAGGAGGAAGCACAAGGGGGAGAACCTCTCCTCCTCTCTCTTGGTGGCACCGGAGTGCCATCGGGAGGGGAACCATCGCCACGGTTGTCATCTTCATCAACATCACCATCATCATCACCATCCTCATCTCTTTTACGCGGTCCACTCTCGGTGTACATAGAGTCATGGCAGATAGGGCTTGAGAGAATATTGATCTTACCTTTAGCTCCTTGTGGGTTCGACACTCCATACTTATCACTTCCACCTTTGGAAATTGCTACGATGATTCCTTGCACTTGGGGATTATGACATGCCGCCAAGCATCCTTGGCCACGGTGAAGGGTCGGAGATGAGCAAGATCTTCGGGTGGAATTGCATCTTGGATGATGAAGAGAGCATTCTCATTGAATTGATTATCCACGACTTCTCTAGGGGCGAAGTTGCTTCGGTCATGCGGATAAAAACCTTCTTCAATGATTCTCCAAAGGTTAGTATTAACATGGTTCAAATGACGCTTAAAGCGATAAACCCAAGAATCAAAGTCCTCATTTTTCACAATCTTAGGGGGAGGACCGGCATGATTCAAATGAGTGGAAGGAATCGGTCCACCATAAGTAAGTGGAGGTTCCACATGGGCAAAGATGTTGTTGCCAATTTTACCACCAGAAGAAGGAGCCTTTTCACTAGTAGCTTCCCCCTTGTCGGAGTTAGCATCCATCACCTTGTTAGTGGGATCACCCACTTTCATCGGTGTGGTAGATAGTTTAAGCCCTTCTAAGAATTTATTAAACATGCTTTCAACCTCGGTCGTCATGGAGGTTTTCAATGTGTCCAAAGCCACATTGAATTCCTCACGAGAGACCGCGGTTCCCCCATCGGCCGTAGACGAGACCAGATTCACACCAGAGTGCTCCTCCACACCGTATACGGTGTCAACCATACTCTTCAGACAGCAAAGTCCTTAATAAAGAGACGAGGCTCTGATACCAATTGAAAGGATCGATATAGTTTACTAGAGAGGGTGAATAGGCAACTAACAGTTTTTAGCTTTTCTTTACCGATTTAAACTTTGCATCAAAGTAGGTTGTCTAGATATGCAACTAGGTGAGCAACCTATATGATGCAACAAGAACAAGTACACAAGAAAGCAAGGGATATAACACAAATAAGCTTGCACAAGTAAAGGCACGAGAAAACCAAGAGTGGATCCTGTGAAGACGAGGATGTGTTACCGAAGTTCCTTCCTTTTGAGGGGAAGTACGTCTCCGTTGGAGCGGTGTGGAGGCACAATTCTCCCGAAGAACCCACTAGGGCCACCATATTCTCCTCACGCCCTCACATAATGCGAGATGTCGTGATTCCACTATTGGTGCCCTTGGAGGCGGCGACCGGACCTTTACAAGCAAGGTTGGGGCAATCTGCACAACTTAATTGGAGGCTCCCAACGACACCACAAAGCTTCACCACAATGGAATATGGCTCTGTGGTGACCTCAACCGTCTAGGGTGCTCAAACACCCAAGAGTAACAAGATCCGCAAGGGATTAGTGGGGGAATCAAATTTCTCTTGGTGGAAGTTTCTACCTCTTGAGCACTACGTTGGTTTTCACCGAAGAGGAAGGGATGATGCAGCAAATTAGCATAAGTATTTCCCTCAGTTTTTGAGAACCAAGGTATCAATCCAGTAGGAGGTTACGCGCCAGTCCCTCATACATGCACAAAACAAATAAATCCTCACAACACTACAAAAAAATACACTTCCGTGATGATACATGTTTGTCACAGTAGGTCGCGTTTTTTGTCATGCATGTACATCCATGACGATTTTATGACAGAATCAAGATAGTCATACCTGTGCTATCGTAGAAGTGTTCCATGACATTACCAAAATTATCATCACGGAAGTGTCCACTTCCATGACGATAAATCGTGCGTCACAGAAGTGCTTTCGTCAAGGGTGACCGACACGTGGCATCCACCGTAACGGAACGCCTTTAAGCTATCGGGTCAGATTTTGGATCCGATAACTCGTTAACAGCCTTGACCAATGGGAAATTTCCATGTGTAAAATTCTGATTGGCCGAAGGGAACACCTGTCAGCTAGTCAGTGGGGCAGATGTCGCCCGTCCATTGGAGGAGACATGCCTATGATACGTCGACACGTGGCTGGGCCCAACAAAGGCCCATATAGGTTAAAAAGGTCGGCCCAGTCAAAGACCCGTAGAACTTAATTAGGTACTAGTGGGCCAGCCCAATAACATCCTGCTTAATAAAGGCCCATTTATGGCCCGAAGCCAGATCTGGCCCGTTAATTGTTTGCCCAATATTTGGGACCATTTACGGCCCGAAACCAGATCTGGCCCGTTAATTGTTCGCCCAATATTTGGGCCCATTTGCGGCCCGAAGCTAGATCTGGCCCGTTAATTATTCGCCAAATATTTGGGCCCAACTACAGCCCAGTGACTTTTGGCATGTTAGAGGCCTGATGTAGACATGGGCCCATTTCAGCCCGGTCTGACTTTCGGCCTGGGAATGGCCCGTGCTGCCCATGGGCCATATATGGTCCGATGGGACATCAGGCCCACTAATGGCCCATGCTAAAGGTGGCAACAGTTAAGCCCAACATGACTTTGGGCCTGTTAAAGGCATGTCGCGTAATTCGGCCCATTGATGCCTGTGCTAAGCTTTCGGCCTCTTAAAGACCCATGATATCAGTGGGCCAACTAAGGCCCGAGATATGTTTCAGCCTAGTAACGGCCCATGAGCTAACTGGGCCCAAAACGGCCCGGTCTACATTTAGGCCTGCTGAAGGACCATCGACGACTAGTGAAAATTGAGGCCCAGCATGCATTTTGGCCTGCTAAAGGCCCGTGGTTTCATCTCGGTCGTAACAAGCCAGTACAATATTCAGCCTGTTAATGGCCCAACGCTACCTGGGCCAAACTAAGCGCTCGGTCGACAAAAGGCCCAACTAAAATATAGGCCGGTGTAAGTTTGGGTCTGGCGCAATGTGTGAAGGCCCCAATCATTCGGGCCCAAGAAAGACATGGGCCGGCCCAATTGTGGCCCGCTAAAAACCTGGCCCGTTAGAGTCGAATGTTTCACTCCGGTCGACTACATCTGATTTTTTTCAGATAGTGAATGATGGCAGTAACTAGTAGGAATTAAGAACAAACCTACTCTGTATAATAAAGAAATTATGGCATAGTAACTAAGAATAAACCTACACTATACAATAAAGGATTTAAGGTATATTACATCCACTGGGCATCGAAGTTCGCCACCAGTGGTCATAAAGTGCAACGAAGAAGCATATTATAAAAAATGGGCACCATTGCAGCGTAACAAAATAATACTGAACCGAGACCACTTCCAAGACAGTTCAAGAAAGGTTAGCCTTGCGGGGGAACTGCTGCGCAAGCTGCTGAGCAAGGCTGTGAGACCGGCCTAGCATGTCGGTCATAGCTTCTAGGTGTAGCTTTTTAGCGATGAGGTTCTCATTGGTGTTCTCCGCAATCTTTCTTAGAGATAGGACTTCAAGACGAAGTTGAGTTGCAGAATGCCTTTCTGCTAGAACTTGGGACTGAAGAAGTCAAACTGATTCAGACAACGAATTCTGTGAGCTTGTCTGACTGTTAGTCTCAAGTAACTTGAACACTACATCAAGACAAGACTTTGGGGTTGTCTCGCTATCTTCAAGATGTTTTGCCTTCTTTGCTGCAATATATGTTGGGTTTGTCTCACAGCCTTCAGCAGACTTGTGCATGCCATCAGGCATATCACCCTGAAACAAAGCAGAGAGATGACATGTTTTGCACGTGTATAAACAAAGATGATAATTTTTCTGTCAATTCTATCCAATTTCAAATTAGAAAATAAAGAGTAAGTTCAAAATATCAATTGCATAATTTGGCATTTTTCATAATGCGGGGAGCTTCACCACACTACTAGATTACCATGTCAACATAACAAGCATAGATGAAGGGCAAAGAAAATCATTGTATCTATTTTGGATAATGTGCATGGCATGTTGTTCATATCATTAGCCACATCAGTAAGATAAAACAGGAGATGACAAGCTGCAAACGTGGGCTACTTCACCACACACTGGATTATAGATCCATAAAAACAAGCATACATATAGGGAGTATTAAGTAATGTGCATGGTATGAATAAGGAATTTGGTTTTACAAGTAAAACTTAGAACTTACGGTTCTTACGAACATGCATTTTGGTAGAAACAACAAACTAAACAGGAGTAAATGATAGGGAGTATGAGCAAATTAAACAGCAGTTGAGGATAAAGGCTTATGAAGGACTGACTTACATTAACAGTTAACACCGGCTTTATAATGCCCTTCTCCATGTCAAGGGAAGGATAACTCAAGAATTTCAGCACAGAATCTTCTTCATAAGCATTGCCTGTACTCTACATTTTGTAGAGAGTAGTTATAGATATGATAATACTGGAAGGGATAGAGGATAATGAAGATAAGATGCAGATTGATGCTACATAATCAACTACCAATCCCTGGAAGTACAAGCGTTACAGGACACAATGTACTGACAAGAGCAATGGGCTACACTTCTGCACTGGCATTGTCTGTGTATTCTACTTGTTGGTAAGATTAAATATAGATTTGATCTTTTTTAGTAAATGGTGGGCGAGGGAGATAAGATGCAGAATGCTACAAAATGAACTAATCCCTCTTCCCATAATACAAGAGTGTTTTGAACACTGGTGTACTGTACAAAACGTTCTTATATTATGGGACGGAGGAAGTAGCTGTTAATGTAAGTACAGTGATAGACTACGTTCACTCCTTACAAGAGGACTGCAGAGCTAAACCTCTTCAAAAGCATTGGGTTGATTCTAAATTTATGTAAGAGTCCATATGGATCTTATAATGTCCACCAAATGGACGATTATGAGGCTAACATGTGCAGTGATGCTACATAATCAAACAACTATGAAAGTAAGTGTGGTCATACAGGGCAAGAGGTACTCACAAGAGCAATGCAGTGTGCAGTATAGTTGCGAGATTCTGTGGTCCCTTGAGAATGAATGTTCTTCTGCTAACAGTTTTCGTACAAGTGAGACACTAAGGCAAATGCAGAAATGTAGTTCAAATTGCTATGTGATATCATAGACAGTACCTTACGCTGCAACTGAGACCAATGTGTAACAAGATTATTCCAGTCACCGTCGGATAAATGTAGCACCGGAGACTTTACAGAAATTTCGTTCAGAGGCTTGCCATCGAAGTGCGCTTGCCTCAGGTAGGAACGATACTTCATCAACGAGTGCTTGAAAAGCGCAACCAACCCTTGCTCGTCATCACAATCTAGTTTGCTCCTCGCCTATTTAAAAGAATGAAATCTTGTGCCTTCTGTCAGCAGAAACATATGCAGTAATGACCATGAATAACATTAGTACATTACTTATGCGTAAGTTGCGGAGGAAGACTAGAAATTGTTCTGTGTATGCGGTATAATCTTTCCATGAAGGAAAGATGCGCACAAAGTTCCTGACAACAACATAAGCTTCGTCTTCTAAACTGGGAAGAAATGGAACAGGGTGTAACGCCCTCGTTGCGGTTATATCTCCCACGTGTCGAAGCACGACTTAGAGGCATAACCGCATTGAAAGCAATGTCGCAAGTGAGGTAATCTTCGCAAACAACTCATGTAATACATTAAGGGAAAGGAGACACATAGTTGGCTTACAATCGCCACTTCACACAAATACAGGAATAAAGCATTACATCAACCAGATACAATCAAGGTCCGACTACGGAACCAAAATAAAAGAAGAAACCCAAATGTGACAAAGGTCCCCGATCGACCCCAACTGGGCTCCACTACTGATCAACTAGAACGGAACAACACAAAGGACAAGAGCTTCATCGAGCTCCTCCTGAGCTTGGTTGCATCATCTGCACGGACTCATCGGCACCTGCAAGCTGGTTTTGGAAGTATCTGTGAGCCACGGGGACTCAGCAATCTCGCACCCTCGCGATCAAAACTATTTAAGCTGATGGGTAAGGTAAAGGTATGAGGTGGAGCTGCAGCAAGCGACTAGCATATATGGTGGCTAAGATACGCAAATGAGAGCGAGAAGAGAAGACAAAGCACGTTCGATAAAAGTATGATCAAGAAGTGATCCTAGACTACCTACGTTAAGCATAACTCCAACACCGTGTTCACTTCCCGGACTCCGCCGGAAAGAGACCATCACGGTTACACACGCGGTTGATTCATTTTAATTATGGTCAACTTCAGGTTTTCTACAACCGTACGTTAACAAATTCCCATCTGCCCATAACCGCAGGCACGGCTTTCGAAAGTTCAAATCCCTGCAGGGTGTCACAACTTAGCCCATCACAAGCTCTCACGGTCAATGAAGGAATAGACCTCCACCCGAGATGTTCCGATCAGACTCGGTATCCCAGTACAACAAGACATTTCGACAGGGTAAAACTAAACCAGCAACACCGCCCGATGCGCCGACATCCTGATGGGAGCTGCACATATCTCGTTGTCAGGGCAACACCGGATAGGTCAAGCTACGAGTAAAACCAGCCCTCAAGTTTCCCCGAGGTGGCCCCGCAGGCTTCCCATTTCGGACCAACACTTAGACAAGCACTGGCCCGGGGGGAGCGAATCCCAAGGGAGAAGTAGGTGGTGGTGAGGCAAATGGTAAAACCAAGGTTGGGCATTGCCGGAGGAGCTTTACTTAAGGCGAACTGTCAAGGGGTTCCCATTATTACCCAACCGCGTAAGGAACGCAAAATCCGGGAACATAACACCGATATGACGGAAACTAGGGCGGCAAGAGTGGAACAAAACACCAGGCATAAGGCCGAGCCTTCCACCCTTTACCACGTATATAGATGCATTAATTAAATAAGATATATAGTGATATCCCAACAAGTAAACATGTTCCAACAAGGAACTACACCTCCATGTTCCAACGAGGAACAAACTTCAATCTTCACCTGCAACTAACAACGCTATAAGAGAGGCTGAGCGAAGCGGTAACATAGCCAATCAACGGTTTGCTAGGACATGGTGGGTTAGAGGCTTGGTTCAACAATATGGGAGGCATGATAAGCAAGTGGTAGGTATCGCAGCATAGTCATAGCAAAAGAGCAAGCATCTAGCAAGCAAAGATAGAAGTGATTTCGAGGGTATGGTCATCTTGCCTGAAATCCCGCAAGGAAGAAGAACGAGTCCATGAAGAAGATAAACGGACGTAGACGAACGGGTCCTCACAAACGTGACGTTATCGGAATCAACCCGAAGAAACAACACCGAAAAGAAGCAAACAATCATGGTAAACAACCACCACATAAACATGGCATGATGCACAATCAAGTATGATGCATGTCCAGTTTAAATATGCATGGCATGGCAAGGGGCACAAACAAAACTACAAATTAAGTGGAGATCAATATGCAATGAGTTGCATATTGACGAAACACCACATGACTTATTTAGTTCTATATCGGCTATGTACTCAACAATATTAAATGTTGTTAAGCAAGGCAAGAGGGTGAAGCAAAGCAAAACTACCTATCTAGTCAAGTTTAAATGAGGTCGGGAACAACGAACAACAATTCCGGAAACTCCTCATGTGCATATTTTAAGGTTTGGTACTGTTCTGCCCTAAACACAATTTTAGAGTTATTAAACATGCAAGATGAAAGCACCATGTTAAACTAGGCATTTTTCCACCCCATTTACATATAAAGATTATTTAAATCGGAGCTACGGTTATTTAGTTATGAATTAAATCATTTTAACATGGCATAGAAGCAAATTAATGCAAACAACATTTTTAACCTTTCGAACATAGATGAAAGTTGGATATTATTAATCTACACAAAATTCTGAGCAAGTTTCATATATAAAACATTTTAATCCGATGCATGGTTAGTGAGTTATTAGATGCATGAACTAGGAGGACTAAACTGCAAAACTGGCAATCCCTGGATAAATGGGCAAAATCGCTCCGCAGAAAAAAAAAACATGAATCGGGCCGAATCTGGGCAAGCCCAACAGCAGAAGGAAAAAAATGGGGCGCTGGATGCTCTCTCACCACGGGCTTCGGCCCGGCTGGAGGGGAAACAGGCCGAGGTGGGGGCGGCGCGCTGGGCCGGATGGAGCTGGCCTGGGAGGCCAAGGCGGCGCTGGGCCTTGGCGCCTGCGACTCGAGAGGAGGCTTGGCGCTGGCTGCGGGAAGCTGGGCCGGTGATGCTGGGCCTTGGAGCTTCGGCCCATGCGGGGAGGAGGCGGAGGCGCTCGTCTCCCTCGATCCCGATGGGATCCCAGGAGGCAAGGGCGGCGGCGCCTGAGGTCAACGACGAGGCGGCAGCGGCGGCTTGCCGTCGGAGAGGAGCAGAGGAGGCCCCTGAGGTGCGGATCCGGACGGGATCCGTCCGTTTCCGGCCGCGGTGGTGAAGATCCGGCGATGGAGGCAGCGAGGCGGCGAGAGTCGGCGCCGGCGACGAGGCTCGGAGGCGGCGGCGGAGGAAGACTCGGGCGGCGGCGGATCTGAGTGGCGGCGGGGAGACTCGGGCGGCGGCGACCGATTGGGCTCCGTGGGTCCGATCCAGGCCCGGCGGGCCTGGCGCGGTGGAGGAGAGAGAGGACGGCGGCGCTGACGTGGCACGCCGTGGTTGGTCGCGGCGGGCGGCGCGGACATGTCCGACGCGGAAAGAAACATCCAGCGGCGCGGATCTGAGAATTTTTAGGGTTAGGGGAAGAATGAACCGCGAATTTCGGAGGGGGTGTATATATAGGCATAGAGGGAGCTAGGAGAGTCCAAATGAGGTGCGGTTTTCGGCCACGCGATCGTGAGCGAACGACCGAGATGATGGAGCAGAGTTAGGTGGGTTTTGGGCCAAATTGGAAGGGTGTTGAGCTGCAACACACACGAGGCCTTCTCGGTCCCTCGGTTAACCGTTGGAGTATCAAACGAAGTCCAAATGATACGAAACTTGACAGGAGGTCTACCGGTAGTAAACCAAGGCCGCTTGGCAAGTCTCGGTCCAATCCGGAAATGTTTAATCCCCACACACAAAAGAAAGCTCGAAATGACCACCGGAGGAGAAGGAAGCGCCGGCATGCAAAACGGACAACGGGGAAAATGCTCGGATGCATGAGACGAACATGTATGCAGATGAAATGCGCATGACGACATGATATGCAATGCATGACACGCAAGCAATGACAAGGCAACACCAACGAATAACTGAACGACACCTGGCACATCGGTCTCGGGGCGTTACAACACTCCACCACTATGAGAGGATCTCGTCCCGAGATCTAGAATGGCACCGGAGGGAAAGCGGAGGAGAAAGAGAATAGGTAAACTAAGTTGCTTCTTTGACCGATGAGTGAAACCAAGAACCTTGCGAGGTTGAACAAATTCGAGCAAAGAATACAACGAAGGTGAACTAGGTCGAAAACACTCCGTTAGAAAAGAGGGACAAAGAGCATTGCGGAAAAAAAAACCTTGAGGTTGAAGGGCAAGATATTTATTGAAAACACTCCGGTTAAAGAAGGGGATCAAGGAAAACCAAAATTCGGGCAGCACTCCTGTTGAAAAGAAAAGGAATTGAATGATAACTTGATAAGATGAGAAGATACTTGATGAAATCACAATACACTGCCTCTGTAACTATTGAATGAATTGAAACAAGGGGTAAGAAAGATCTCGGACAACACTCCGGTTTAAAAGAGATGAAAAACTTGGTAAAATGAAAGAGCTTGAGCAAAAGGGGACACAACACTCTGGTTAAAAGGATAAGCACGATCAAAGCATGGTCCTGACAATCCGAGAAGATGTGTTGAGGAGAGCAACATCACAATGCCTCCGGAACGAAGGGAAACAAGATCTTGAGAGAGCACGGTTACAACAAAAGTTAGAACGGATTTGTTGGATTAACAACAAGAAAAGAACAAGGTTGTAGTGGGCTTATGGAGACCATCTCAAACTTTATGAGGCGAAAATTCTGCCATTAACGAAAACAAAAGATTGGATTGATATGAACTAGGAGGCGAGAAACTTATTTCACCGGGAGGATAAATGAAAACTTGGATCATTTATAAGCACCATAATAACAACAATCCTTAGGGAAGGCTTTAGATGAAATATAACCCAAGATAATTCCAATGAAGAAAATGATGGATTTAAAAATGTCTCATTCTTGACAGCATGTGAATCATGAAAACATGAACTCAAATTATCAAGAATGACATAATACCACCTCGAATGATAAGATAGACAGAAATGCACTCCGGATAGCAAGATGAAGAATGCTTGAGCTCATTAGAAACGAATCTCGATGAAAAACTTCGAGAAGGAATTAAATCCTTGATGAACCATCGTGTAGAACCTGCATGAAGAACTCCGCTACACAAAAGGTAACGAAAAGAAAGAGAAGTTGAAAACACAAGGTAAAACCTTGTAATGATTTAGATGAATCTCCATGGTGAAATAATTGAGAGAACTTGGAACTCCGGGAAAAGAAAGAAGAACAAAAGAAATCAAGAATTTGATGAGCCTCCTTGGAATAAGAATTACATTATGCTTATCCTTCACCAATTAAATTGATGACAATCAACAGATTTGGCACACTACTTATTCTCATGGAAAGGATGAAGATAGATATGGCGCCAACTTGAGAGGGTCTTCAACGAACCACCGGTAGGATAGAAATAACAAATAAATTGATATGATAAACGAAAGAAGAGAAACTTGAATGAACCACCGTAATAATTGAAACTGAACGAAGGAAAGATAAAGAAACACTGGGAAGAGTTAGAGAATGAATGAAGATACTTCAGGGAATTTGATATATGAGAATGAATAGATCACAAACTGATAAGAGAATACTTTAATGATGCACCGGTAAGATTTGGAGAATGTGAGCTGCCAGCTGAAATGAATAATAGTGAGATGATGGCCTCCGGAGAATCAAACTGAAAAGACTCCTGAATTTGCACCGGATGGGTGAAAAGAAATCTCACAATCGAAAACAATTATGAGAGGATGGCAACAAGCTAGAATCACGAATCTTGAAAAGAATGAAGCAAGATTGAGAGAAAAAATCTTCTTCGGTCTTCAAATGCAGAGAATGACGACGAGAAACACCACCAAGAATTGTAGAGGCACTCCGGAAGAATCAAACACGAAGAGATTGAGCCAACGATGAAAAGAATTCGACAGATCTTGGAGAAAGACATTTTACTGATGACAATGCATTCTTACGTCAAATTTTGACAAGAAATTTGAGGATATCTCCGGGAAAATAAGAAGAGTCAGGTAAGATCCTGGGAAAAAACCTGTGGGTTAGGACCCACTCAAAAGAAACACCGTAGAACAATTCAAAAGAGAGAAAGCAATGGTTGAATTAAATGACTAGAATGAGATAACATCCTTGAAAGATCTTGAACGACTGCAGAGTGGAAACACGAATCTTCTGAGCTATCTTTGGCATTCCGGAACAAATGAATAGCGAGAAGTGAAAGATTATGAGGTGCACCGGCATGAGAAGATATTTGAAATAAGGGAAAAGAATATGATCAAACACCGAAAGCTTGAATTGGTTCCACCGGAGAAGAAAACGAGTGATGAGAGACGAACTTGAAGCTCCGTTAGAATCTTCATGAGAATCACCGGATAAGAACATGAAGGAAAAATAATGGAGAGGGTTCTCATCAATATGATGATACTAGATTAAGAAATCTGAGTCGTCGAAGAAAAAGGGTGGGTGGGTGGGAAAACAAAGGCAACTTGGAACGGATGAAACAAACACCGTTGAGAAGAACTGATACTTGATCTTGCGGATGTTGAAAAGATCGGATCCACTTGAAGAAAAACAAGCCGGTGAAAAAGGATTGACATGACAATCTCGATTACCATGAAGGATTGGTATTCACATCGAAGTATGAGAACACCACTTAGACAAGGGATGGAATCAACATTTGACTTCGAAGCAACTTGAATAACACAACTCAAAACAAAAACAAAGGATTGGCTTGCAGAATAAGCCGGAACAAACATATGATAGAGATTTCGTCCGAAGTTTTCGTGGTGGGGCCTACACGGGCTCGATCGTACAGCACCATCATGTACAAGGCAGTGCACATGACATACGAAGCGTCCCCAAGTCGGCATAGCCAAGGACTCTTTAAGACACAACGAGACCACTGTAAAACCGACCGTGAATAGGCGGACCACTAGACATCGAACCCCAATTTCAAATCATACATCTGTCGGAAAGATATCCTAAGAGCTACTTGATTTCCCACCTATAAACTCCCGAAATTTTCCGGTTATGCAATCAGGGGTTGGGGATACAGGGGAAGCATAATATCTCACCCAAACTAGCAAATCCTACATCCAGCTGTATCCATCCTTCAACACACAACCAAGAAACCTTCGGAAATCATCTACCTCAACCTTCGAAAAGCATCCGTTATATGAGTTATGGCGATACTCCCGAACTCCCGCCCCAGTACTGGGTGGCGTCGAGGTTATCTCACCAACGAACTGCATAAAAGAGATTTTCGATGTCGGCGTACTAAACTCAGGTATTCCAGAACTGCAACGATAAAATTATGACGACAACACCTCAGAGCTCAACTCCCCGGGACACTTCCACAAAACCCCTGACAGGAGGCACCAAGACAATGTTCTCATCATAAAACCATCGGAACAATTCCAAGATACCCGCGTGATCCTAAATTTTTTTTAGTGAAATTTGAGAAGAGAAGAGTCAAAACTCTACGTCAGGATGCCTTACCAGAGCGATGAGGAGACTGGGAAGTAAAAAGAATTCCTAAACTCTCCGATATATAATTCCTAAAGACTCAAAACATTTTTCTAGACACAACTCGGCCGCTAAAAACGATCAAGCAATGGGGCTCCTAAGGTCGGGGAAGGCTCTGATTACCAACTTGTAACGCCCTCGATGCGGTTATATCTCCCACGTGTCGAAGCACGACTTAGAGGCATAACCGCATTGAAAGCAATGTCGCAAGTGAGGTAATCTTCGCAAACAACTCATGTAATACATTAAGGGAAAAGAGACACATAGTTGGCTTACAATCGCCACTTCACAAAAATACAGGAATAAAGCATTACATCAACCAGATACAATCAAGGTCCGACTACGGAACCAAAATAAAAGAAGAACCCCAAATCCGACAAAGGTCCCCGATCAACCCCAACTGGGCTCCACTACTGATCAACTAGAACGGAACAACACAAAGGACAAGATCTTCATCGAGCTCCTCCTGAGCTTGGTTGCGTCACCTGCACGGACTCATCGGCACCTGCAAGCTGGTTTTGGAAGTATCTGTGAGCCACGGGGACTCAGCAATCTCGCACCCTCGCGATCAAGACTATTTAAGCTGATGGGTAAGGTAAAGGTATGAGGTGGAGCTGCAGCAAGCGACTAGCATATATGGTGGCTAACATACGCAAATGAGAGCGAGAAGAGAAGGCAAAGCACGGTCGATAAAAGTATGATCAAGAAGTGATCCTAGACTACCTACGTTAAGCATAACTCCAACACCGTGTTCACTTCCCGGACTCCGCCGGAAAGAGACCATCACGGTTACACACGCGGTTGATTCATTTTAATTATGGTCAACTTCAGGTTTTCTACAACCGGACGTTAACAAATTCCCATCTGCCCATAACCGCGGGCACGGCTTTCGAAAGTTCAAATCCCTGCAGGGTGTCCCAACTTAGCCCATCACAAGCTCTCACGGTCAACGAAGGAATAGACCTCCACCCGAGACGTTCCGATAAGACTCGGTATCCCGGTACAACAAGACATTTCGACAGGGTAAAACTAAACCAGCAACACCGCCCGATGCGCCGACATCCTGATGGGAGCTGCACATATCTCGTTGTCAGGGCAACACCGGATAGGTCAAGCTACGAGTAAAACCAGCCCTCAAGTTTCCCCGAGGTGGCCCCGCAGGCTGCCCATTTTGGACCAACACTTAGACAAGCACTGGCCCGGGGGGGTTAAAATAAAGATGACCCTCGAGAGAGCGACTCCCAAGGGAAAAGTAGGTGGTGGTGAGGCAAATGGTAAAACCAAGGTTGGGCATTATTGGAGGAGCTTTACTTAAGGCGAACTGTCAAGGGGTTCCCATTATTACCCAACCGCGTAAGGAACGCAAAATCCGGGAACATAACATCGATATGACAGAAACTAGGGCAGCAAGAGTGGAACAAAACACCAGGCATAAGGCCGAGCCTTCCACCCTTTACCAAGTATATAGATGCATTAATTAAATAAGATATATAGTGATATCCCAACAAGTAAACATGTTCCAACAAGGAACTACACCTCCATGTTCCAACGAGGAACAAACTTCAATCTTCACCTGCAACTAACAACGCTAGAAGAGAGGCTGAGCGAAGCGGTAACATAGCCAATCAACGGTTTGCTAGGACATGGTGGGTTTGAGGCTTGGTTCAACAATATGGGAGGCATGATAAGCAAGTGGTAGGTATTGCAGCATAGGCATAGCAAAAGAGCGAGCATCTAGCAAGCAAAGATAGAAGTGATTTCGAGGGTATGGTCATCTTGCCTGAAATCCCGCAAGGAAGAAGAACGAGTCCATGAAGAAGATAAACGGACGTAGACGAACGGGTCCTCACAAACGCGACGTTATCGGAATCAACCCGAAGAAACAACACCGGAAAGAAGCAAACAATCATGGTAAACAACCACCACATAAACATGGCATGATGCACAATCAAGTATGATGCATGTCCAGTTTAAATATGCATGGCATGGCAAGGGGCACAAACAAAACTACAAATTAAGTGGAGATCAATATGCAACGAGTTGCATATTGACGAAACACCACATGACTTATTTAGTTCTCTCTCGGTTATGTACTCAACAATATTAAATGTTGTTAAGCAAGGCAAGAGGGTGAAGCAAAGCAAAACTACCTATCTAGTCAAGTTGAAATGAGGCCGGGAACAACGAACAACAATTCCGGAAACTCCTGATGTGCATATTTTAAGGTTTGGTACTGTTCTGCCCTAAACACAATTTTAGAGTTATTAAACATGCAAGATGAAAGCACCATGTTAAACTAGGCATTTTTCTACCCCATTTACATATAAAGATTATTTAAATCGGAGCTACGGTTATTTAGTTATGAATTAAATCATTTTAACATGGCATAGGAGCAAATTAATGCAAACAACATTTTTAACCTTTCGAACATAGATGAAAGTTGGATATTATTAATCTACACAAAATTCTGAGCAAGTTTCATATATAAAACATTTTAATCCGATGCACGGTTAGTGAGTTATTAGATGCATGAACTAGGAGGACTAAACTGCAAAACTAGCAATCCCTGGATAAATGGGCAAAATCGCTCCGCAGAAGAAAAAAACATGAATCGGGCCGAATCTGGGCAAGCCCAACAACAGAAGGAAAAAAAATGGGGCGCTGGGTGCTCTCTCACCACGGGCTTCGGCCCGGCTGGAGGGGAAGCAGGCCGAGGCGGGGGCGGCGCGCTGGGCCGGATGGAGCTGGCCTGGGAGGCCAAGGCGGCGCTGGGCCTTGGCGCCTGTGACTGGAGAAGAGGCCTGGCGCTGGCTGCGGGAAGCTGGGCCGGTGATGCTGGGCCTTGGAGCTTCGGCCCATGCGGGAAGGAGGCAGAAGTGCTCGTCTCCCTCGATCCCGATGGGATCCCAGGAGGCAAGGGCGGCGGTGCCCGAGGTCAACGGCGAGGCGGCAGCGGCGGCTTGCCTTCGGGGAGGAGCAGAGGAGGCCCCTGAGGTGCGGATCCGGACGGGATCCATCCGTTTCCGGCCACGGTGGTGAAGATCCGGCGACGGAGGCAGCAAGGCGGCGAGAGTCGGCGCCGGCGACGAGGCTCGGAGGCGGCGGTGGAGGAAGACTCGGGCGGCGGTGGATCTGAGTGGCGGCGGGGAGACTCGGGCGACGGCGACCGATTGGGCTCCGCGGGTCCGATCCGGGCCCGGCGGGCCTGGCGCGGTGGAGGAGGAGAGAGAGGACGGCGGCGCTGACGTGGCACGCCGTGGTTGGTCGCAGCGGGCGGCGCGGACATGTCCGGCACGGAAAGAAACGTCCGGCGGCGCGAATCTGAGAATTTTTAGGGTTAGGGGAAGAATGAACCGCGAATTTCGGAGGGGGGTGTATATATAGGCATAGAGGGAGCTAGGAGAGTCCAAATGAGGTGCGGTTTTCGGCCACGCGATCGTGATCGAACGACCGAGATGATGGAGCAGAGTTAGGTGGGTTTGGGCCAAATTGGAAGGGTGTTGAGCTGCAACACACACGAGGCCTTCTCGGTCCCTCGGTTAACCGTTGGAGTATGAAACAAAGTCCAAATGATACGAAACTTGACAGGCGGTCTACCGGTAGTAAACCAAGGCCGCTTGGCAAGTCTCGGTCCAATCCGGAAATGTTTAATCCCCACACACAAAAGAAAGCTCGAAATGACCACCGGAGGAGAACGAAGCGCCGGAATGCAAAAGGGACAACGGGGAAAATGCTCGGATGCATGAGACGAACATGTATGCAGATGAAATGCGCATGATGACATGATATGCAATGCATGACACGCAAGCAATGACAAGGCAACACCAACAAATAACTGAACGACACCTGGCACATCGGTCTCGCGGCGTTACACAGGGGTCCTATTTGCTGCAATTGGGACTCTCTCTGGTTCGAAAAGGGATTTGGCAACTGGATTTGGTGTACTCTTTGCTGGAATGGGGGTTTTGCATCGTACAGCTGGTGCTATGCCAACTGGCATAATCATACTGTTTGCTGCAGTTGGGGTCTGCTGAGTTGGGGCATCCGAAATGACTAGTGTTGTAGGGCTAGAGTCTGCTAGAGTTGGGGTATTTTGTGGGTCAGGTGATATTTCAACTACACCTAATGGGCTATTTGATTTATTAGGTGCCACTACCTTTTCCAAATACTTTGCTTGTGCTCCTCCACGATCAGCAATCGCCCTCTTCCTTTTGAACGTCTGATACACAAGAACAACATTTGAATGGATAAATATGGTATGATGACAGATGGAATATGTACTGAAAATGGATAGGCAGGGCGTATTCACATACACGATGTGTAAACGAAGCAAATTGCAGTTCAACAAAGTAGAAGCAATGCAAAGCATCAGTTGCAAGATATGTGCGAGCAATGTAACCTTGGAAAGTTAGAGCAAGTACCTTGATGGGTGAATAAGATAGGGCATCTTCCTCTGACTCCTCCACTAGGGAGCTACATTGACTTAGGTCTCCCTCTAGCTCAGAATCACTGTTAGGATCATATTCTGAGCATGAATCTGTTGGTGGAGAGCGTTTGCATTGCATTGCATCCAGACTTGATTTCAGTCCCTTAATGCCAAGTTTGACAGCCATGGCATTGTTCTGCTTTATTCTTTTCATGCGCGCAAGCTCATAATCATTATGATGCAGTTCAGAATCTGAGATTCATGAAAACATAAAAAGTAGTCAGATTATCTATGGAATGCATTGTGGATTCAACTCGGAGATTGTCTCCCTATAAACCCCTGCATATGCAAAGTTCACCTCCCCAACCGTGCTGACCAGACCACACACAGAAATACAAACCCCTTATGTCTCTATAACAGGCAGGCACACATTTCAAAACTGAAGTAGGAACATTAGAATCATATGAAATTCGTATTTGAACAAATAAACTAAGCAATTATGAGTGGCGTAATGTTTAGCTTCAAGGGTGGAGTGTTGGTAGTGCGACAGAAAGCAAGTAGGCAGATTGTATTCCATGTAAAAGATCGAAACCAATGTAAAAGCTGGAAATGACACTTTCTTTATATACAATGCAGTGTTCGTTACCCACACATGATGGAAGAGATCACATAGAGAAATACTATTCACTCATGTCTACGATTCCAGTATTTAGGAACAGGGTGGTCCACCCTAAAAGAATATTGACAACAAATATGACAAGGGAAGCATAGATGTAGTGAATCAATAATTTACTTGTGAGGTTACTAGGACAAGTATGCAGAATTGTAACTGCAGTAAGAGACCGTCCAAAATCTGATTGAAGAAGTTTGTCTAGCACTTATTGTTTGCAACTAATCAACGTGAATAATTGGATATTATATTGAATGAGTAAGAAAGACAAGTAAAATTGTCAACAAACCTGGCTTGCAGTAGTAATCTGGGTCAATGTCACTACGACCAACAATCCAAAATGACTAGTTTCTATTCCGAGGGCCGGAATTTTGAAAACCCTATGAACTTTAGAGGTACTAAAGATTATGGAAATACATCTGAACCATTAAGTGTAGGTAGCACTGAGCACACAACAAACCCTAATGACAGTCCTGCCTAATGAGTAATGAATCAATTAGAAAATGGGTGATGAGGAGTGGCTGCTGAGTGTTGAGGACGTATCTCAGGATAAATCGGGTTGGCTTAGTAGGTGCTGCACGCCCGAGCCCTGAACGGACTAGGAAGGTAGGCACGATGGCGCGCCCGGGCAGCGGTGACGCTGTTGGGCGAGCGGCTCCTGGCCTCCTGTTAGTCCGGCGTCTCCTCCTAGAGTCATGCCGTCCGGGGACGGCAAGTCGCCGGCGAGGCAGGCGGCTGGGGGCGAGTAGAGATCGAAAGTGCGCAGCAGAACAGAGAGGAATCGGGGCCTGGGACGACCCAAAATCCCAGGGTGGGCCGGCCCACCATGGGCACCCTGTAGAGATACACACCCGAGCGACGAACATGCATTTTTGAAACTAATTTAGGAACATTTAGCTGACCAATTAAACAACTCTATTTTAATAATATTAGATTCGTATTTGAACAACTAAGCTTGTTTAGCTTGATGGGTGGAGCAGTGTTATTATGACACGAAGCACGTATTCTGATCGTATAGTGATCATAAAAGGGGGAAACTCTAAGCATATTTTTTTAGCAAAAGAGGGTTTCCCCTCCGATTTCTATTAAGGAAACCACCATAGAACCAACATGATCAATTAAACCCTAAGCATGATCAATTAAACCGTATTATGGCTGTGCCATGGCAGATTTGAAGCTGCAAACCGGAGAACTGATATTTAGCATCCATTGTTTGCTTTGAACTAAGAACTAAATTCTAAGAGCTGAAAAGAAAGTAGAGTAACCAAGTTAAGATCTATTTTCTGGTTGAGATCAAAAAGTTGAGGAGATATGAAGTACCACCTCTCTTGCGGCGCCGTGTAGGCATTGGGGGTGTGATGGCTATCGGTGGCATTGAAGCAGATCTGCGATGGTAGATGGGTGCATCGGGGGATAAGTCCCGTTGTGGTGGAAGAGAAGGTCGTGTGAGCGGCCCCGGCAAAGAGGATGACAGCGCCGATGAAGCGAGAGGACGCGATGCAAGGCTATTGGTCCGTCACCATGGATGAGAAATGTCCATCTCTAGCAGTGGATGGCGCGGTCTTGGTAGGCGCTCCGGCATGGTGGAGGACGGTGGCGATGGATGTGGTGGAGGACGGCAGTGATGGATGGGGTGGTGGACGGAGGCTGGTGTGGGGATGGGGTGTTCTAGCGCGGACGGTGTATCAATGGGAAAATGGAGGGAGAGGTACGGGGAACCATGTTTCTGGGACGGGCCTATCTGAAATATGGGAAAGTTACGAACTTAGCCCCCGTTTAAAATTTGGATGTCTCGTCGGTTGGGGATAGGACGGTAATCTCGCATCTTGCCAATATTTGCCCAGAGCGATTTCGGGCGAGGAGAGGGTGGTTGGCGCCCACGGTGTATGAACGGGGCTGACAGGTAGGGCGATTGTGTCACATCTGAGTGAAGTTACAAATCTGCCCCTATTGAAAATATTTGCCTACATCAATTTTGGCCGAGTCGAGTTTGTTTTGCCGCCCACCATGTATGAATGGGGAATGGAGGGAGAAACAGAGGTCTTTCGGACGAGCTTGAATCAAATGAGTTTTGCCGCCCATGTTTGACGCCCACTGTCGGTGTCAAAACTGGCGGATCTCGGGTAGGGGGTCCCGAACTGTGCGTCTAGGCGGATGGTAACAGGAGGCAGGGGACACGTTGTTTTACCCAGGTTCGGGCCCTCTTGATAGAGGTAAAACCCTACGTCCTTCTTGATTAATATTGATGATATGGGTAGTACAAGAGTACATCTACCACGAGATCAGAGAGGCTAAACCCTAGAAGCTAGCCTATGGTATGATTGTATGTTGTCCTACGGACTAAAACCCTCCGGTTTATATAGACACCGGAAAGGGCTAGGGTTACACAAGGTCGGTTACAAAGGAGGAGATATACATGTCCGTATTGCCTTGCTTGCCTTCCACGCCAAGTAGAGTCCCATCCGGACACGAGATGAAGTCTTCAATCTTCCATCTTCATAGTCCAACAGTCCGGCCAAAGGATATAGTCCGGCTGTCCGGAGACCCCCTAATCTAGGACTCACTCAGTAGCCCCTGAACCAGGCTTTCAATGACGATGAGTCCGGCGCGTAGTATTTTCTTTGGCATTGCAAGGCGGGTTCCTCCTCCGAATACACCACGGAAGAATTTGAATACAAGGATAGTGTCCGACCCTGCAAAATAAGTTCCACATACCACCGTAGAGAGAATAATATTTCCACAAATCCAATTTGCTGACTTGTTTTGGCAACACGACATTATGCCATGGCCTGGTGATTATTCGAACCGTTTCCTTTAAGTAGCCCCGGACATAACGCGAGGCAGTTTTTTTGACACCTCTTGTCAAAGCAGAGATCGTGTCCCCCATATAAAGGGACATGGGTAAGCCAACCGCGCCATCGATAGGGGCATGGGTAACCCAACTGCGCCATCGATTACGATGCTTGGGGGATAAGCGAGTTTTACCAGGCTAGTGGGTACGTATAGTTTCGTCCGCATATAAAGGGACAAGGATTCACCTTTTCATCCCCGCCTTCTTCCTCCTTTGCTCATCCATTTTCGCACACTCGAGCTCCAGCGCCCAAGTCCGCACTTCCCACCTCAACCCTCTCCAACCATGTCCGGAGCAGGAGGCAGGTGGATGGTCTCCTCCGTCACGGAGGGACACATCAAGAAGCTGAGGAGAGCCGGACACCTGCCCGACGACATCGTGCACCGGCTCCCAGATGAGGGGCAGCTCATCACCACCCCCAGGCCCCATGAGAGGGTAGTGTTCCTTACCCATTTCCTCCGCGGACTGGGATTCCCTCTCTACCCATTCGTCCGGGGGCTCATGTTCTACTACGTCCTGGATTTCCACGATCTGGCCCCGAAATTCATCCTCGATATCTCGGCATTTATCGTCGTGTGCGAGGCCTCCCTCCGCATCAAGCCCCACTTGGGCTTATGGCTGAAGACTTTTAATGTCAAACCGAAGGTAGTGAGCGGCCTCCAGGCGGAGTGCGGAGGCGCCATGTTGGGCAAGATGCCCAATGTCACATGGCTCGAGGGCTCCTTCATGGAGACCATAAAGGCGTGGCAATCGGGGTGGTTCTATATCACTGAGCCGCGTGACCCCGAATGGGCAGCGGCCCCCGAGTTCCGATCTGGCATCCCCACGCGGCTCACCTCCTAGCAAGAGAAGGGCCTGTCCTGGGGTAGTTCGGTAGAGCTGACCCAACTCCAAACATGTATCCAAAACATGCTGAGCAAGAAGCTCAAACTCGTCAACGTAGTCCAGGTCATGCTCATCTGCCGGATCCTCCTATGTCAACAACGGGCTTTCAACTTGTGGGAGTTTGACCCGGCCCAGCACCAAACTCTGAACAGGCTCTTCGACACAACACATGAGGATGCCTGGAAGGTGCTATTCAAGGGCGCCGAGGTCCCTCCCTCCCTCACCGAGGACCGCGGGCTAAGCGCGAAGCGCCGAGCGCATTCGGTGAGTTCTATACATCCGGTAGGATATTTTATTTCCCCTAGCTTAATTATGTGCGGGGTCCGATCTCCATGCCTTTGACAGGACTGGGTGGAGACGTCGGGGCAGATTAACTGTCCGGCCCCTCTGCCCGAAGACACTCGGACGCTCTCCTTACGGAGATGCTGACTCCGGCCCTTTATAAGGTGCCGGAGAAGACCAAGAAGGCCAAGGGAGCCCGAAAGAGTTCCTGACGCTAGGCGTCATCAGACTCAACGTCCGATAACTCTGCGACACACTCCTCCCCTGAAGACGGGGAGGAAGAAGAAGATGCTCCCCCTTCAGTTGGGGGAGACAAGAAAAGGAAGGTTGCCCCAACCGGGGGACGAAGGGTCCAAGAAGGGAAGGACCCTCCTTCCGGACTACTCCACCACCGCCGCCGAAGGCGAAGACGAGTGGCTGCTCAGGGCCAAGCCCCTGGCGAAGTCGTAAGTATCCGGAGGCCAGAGTAGTTCATAGCATACCTTTATTGCATCGCTTCTCCTAACGCCGAATTATGATTATGCAGATCGCCACGAGCCCGTATCGACGTATCGTCGGACGGCTCCCTAGGCTCGTCGGATATGGATAGCAATCCACTTCCGACTGCCACCTCCCCTTGCCCTGCGAACAACACTGAGGTATTGTCTCAAGAGGCACCGGGTCGAGGGGAGACAGTCTCGGAGGCGCCTCAAGGCGACCTTCCGGACTCCGGGAGCAGAGGGAGCAAGGCTCCTGAGGGCTCCGAGTTTGGCCCCCAGCCGAACACCGCGCCGGAATCTCCAATGGTTCCGGATTCAGGCAGGCGGCCTCCTTCCAAAAGGGGCAAGATGGCTGTGCTGGTGACCTCTGCCCAACCAGAGGCACCGAACACTCTGCTGGGAGCGCTTCGCAGTGCTTCCATCGACGAAGAGCACCGCACTATTATGAGTGCGGTGATCCAGAAGGTTCAGTCCGCCTAGAGAGGATTGACTGAAGCCTGTGCCAGCCTTCTAACACGCTTTGAGGTAAGTTTCTAAAATATGGGGAAAAATATTACCGCATAGACAGTAGCCCCTGATGCTCTGTTCGGTGTTCACAAAGAAAAACCGAACAGAGGATCAAACAATATCGCAGGAGTCTAATATAAGTATGTTAATATCCGTATGCAGGCTTCGCTGCTGGCATCTGCCGCACTGACTGTGGAGGTCGCCGCACTGAAGCAGGACCTTAAAGGGTCCCAGGACGAGCTCGGCCTTGCCAAGAGGCAGCTCGAGGAGAACAAAGGTAAGTAGTACTTGGTCTATGGATATGTATAAAAAGAATGCGATTGCAAAATGACAGGATCATCCTAAATTTGCCAGGGGCCATGACCGAGGTGGCAACCCTGAAGCAAGCGCTATCCGAGGCTGAAAACAAAGCAGCTAAGGAGCGCACCGAGCGGGAAAGGCATGAGGCACGGGTGGGCGAGGTGCAGCAAGAGCTCCATGCTCTCGTGACGAAGCACGAGGTGTTGGAGCTTGACTTGAAGACGCAAAAGTCCGAGCTTGCCGTGGCCCTCGAGAGCGCAAAGAATGCCAAGGCCGAAGCCCAAAAGGCCCTCCAGGAGATTGATGCGATGAAGAAGATAGCGGCGGGTAAGGCATTCTATATGCAAAGCAAGCATGTGAAAGTAAATTACTTGTTACTTACCCGAATTCGGAGCTCTCCAGGAGCATTCGCAGATTTTCCCTGCAGCGTGTCGGATGCCGCAACGTTTTACCAGGCCGAGGAGGGAAACTCAATGGAGAAGTTGTTTTGGGCCCAATATACTAGGACCGAACACCCGGTGCCTGTGAGCGACCAGCTAAAGCAGCCGATCGAGCTACACAAGGCGGCCGGACAGGCCATGAAGGGCTTTATAGTCCGGCTATGGCCTGGCGACATCCTTCCGAACAGCTACTTCGGCCTAGTGAGGCGGCTTATGGATGCCTGCCCACGACTGGAAGTCGTCAAGCGGTCCGTCTGCATCGAAGGTGTACGCCGGGCTTTCGCCCGTGTGATGGTGCAATGGGCCAAGCTAGACACCGTGAAGCTGATCAAGGAAGGGCCGCCGGAGGGCAAGGAGCATCGCCACCCCGAGATGCACTATGAGGGTGTCCTGAAGGGTTCTCGTCTCGTAGCGGACGAGTGTACGAAAGATATAATATTCGAGTAAACTTGCTCGTGTAATCCTGTATGATGAAAACTTGTTTCATATGCGCTATGCAACGCTTGTTTGAATTTAAAATATTACCTTCTGTTTGGCTATTTATCCAATCTGAGAGATGGCTAGTCCTCGGCTTCTGCCCCCATGCCACGAGTGCTGGGGTGTTCGGGATAAACCCGAGCACTCTTGTTCCCATTTTTGGGTCCTTCGAGGGAGGTGCTCAACACAAGGAACAAGGCAACCGGACTAATAATGCTTTATCACTCTCACTTAGCCATAGAATTCTATAATTTTAAATTTCGGCGAAGCCCCTGGTATTCGGAAGGCCGAATTCGGGGCGCGATACATGCCTTTAAGCCGAACAGGACCGACTCCTCGCTCTAAGCGGCATAAGTCTTTAGGGACTCGAAAACCTCTCGAACAGCGACCAGTCTCTCGCCTTATCATGACGGTCAGTTTTAGCTTTCTCTACTGAGGTGCTTAGCCCAGCAGAACCGGGGCATAATCGTAGTAGTTCTCCTAGTGCTACCTTAGCCGATAGAGCGGAACGTAAGGTACCAAAACATAGGAGCCGGGCAAACCCAACTATTGACCCAAGACATGATTCGGAGCTGATGCATATAATGTTATAAGTTCAGGGTGCCGCACTGTTGAAAGTGTTCGGACTTCTCACGCCGTATTATGGGGTATGCATAAGCCCCTAGCGTATTGTCCGTACCCTAGTGTACGGTGCAAGGTGTCATTAATGAACACATATATATAAAAAAGAAGGATGCAATAATAGTCTTAATGATATGCGTTGTTTATTCAAAAAGGTGCGTTAAAGCAAAATGATACATGCAGTGCAATAAGCAAAAAGTAGGACTGTTTGACATGTCCCTTCCAAGGGCAAGCTTAGGAATAGTATTAAAGCAAATGTTTCACTCGTTATCGTAATCCACCTGGGAGTTCCGTGGTGTGACATAGCTTTCTGCCTCCTTGGTTGCTGCATCATGTGTTCGGCAATCATGCTGCCGGTCAGGGTTTCCAGAGATTAAAGTCTTGAGAAGATAAAGATAACAAAGCGGGAAGCCCCTAGTGCGGTTTAAGCCGCGTCTTGGGGCGTGCCGTAGTTGTGCCCCCCTCCCCACCTGTGCCCATGGTATTTTTAATGCGTAATTACGTACGCGTGGCATGGATTTCGCTGTTTGGCTGGGACTTGGGTGGGGGCCGCATTGCTATGCGAGCTCAGAACATGCCACGCGGTCTAGTTGCTGATTACTCCGAGCGCGCTTGAAGGTGTCCGGGTCTTGAAACACCGAACTGGTGGATTTCCTTTAGAGGCTGCTTTGCGCTTCTGCCGCGAGGGCCGCAGTGTGCTCCTATGTGCAGAGAGAGCGCTCTGTGTTTCCATTAACTGTGATGACCCCCAAGGTCCTGGCATCTTGAGCTTGAGGTATGCATAATGTGGTACCACATTGAATCTCGCAAATGCGGTTCGCCCGAGCAGTGCATGATAGCCACTGCGGAACGGGACTATATCGAAGATTAATTCTTCGCTTCGGAAGTTATCCGGGGATCCGAAGACCACTTCCAGTGTAATTGAGCCTGTGCAATGGGCCTCTACACCTGGAATGACGCCTTTAAAGGTTGTTTTTGTGGGTTTGATCCTTGAGGGGTCTATACCCATTTTGCTCACTGTGTCCTGGTAAAGCAGGTTCAGGCTACTGCCGCCATCCATAAGGACTCGAGTGAGGTGAAATCCATCGATTATTGGGTCTAGGACTAGTGCGGCGAATCCGCCATGACGGATACTAGTGGGGTGGTCCCTGTGATCGAAGGTGATCGGACAGGAGGACCATGGGTTGAACTTTGGGGCGACTGGCTCCAACGCATATACGTCCCTAAGCGCACGCTTCCGCTCCCTCTTGGGGATGTGGGTTGTGTATATCATGTTCACCGTCCGCACATGTGGGGGGAACCTCTTCCGTCCTTCGGTGTTCGGCTGCCGGGGCTCCTCCTCGTCATCGCTATGTGGCCCCTTATCTTTGTTTTCGGCAATTAACTTGCCGGCCTGCTTAAATACCCAACAATCCCTATTGGTGTGGTTGGCTGGCTTGTCGGGGTCGCCGTGTATTTGACACGAGCGATCGAGTATGCGGTCCAAACTGGACGGGCCTGGCGTGCTTCTTTTAAATGGCTTTTTCCGCTGACCGGGTTTAGAGCCTTTGAATCCAGCATTGACTGTCGTATCCTCGGAATTGTCGCTGTTAATGCGGCGCTTATGTTTATTTCGACGTGACCTGCCATTGCCGTCCTTGGTATCCGAAGTACCATGGTTCTTTGATATGTTATTACTGCTAGCCAGCCAGTTGTCTTCTCCCGCACAAAAGCGGGTCATGAGTGTCGTGAGGGTTGCCATAGATTTCGGCTTTTCCTGACCAAGGTGCCGGGCTAGCCACTCGTCGCGGATGTTGTGTTTAAAAGCTGCTAAGGCCTCTGCATCCGGACAGTCGACGATTTGATTTTTCTTTGTTAGGAACCATGTCCAGAATTGCCTGGGCGATTCCTCTGGCTGCTAAATTATATGGCTTAGGTCATCGGCGTCCGGTGGTTGCACGTAAGTGCCCTGAAAGTTGTCGAGGAATGCAGCTTCTAGATCTTCCCAACAGCCAATGGACTCTGCTGGCAAGCTATTGAGCCAATGCCGAGCTGGTCCTTTAAGTTTGAGTGGGAGGTATTTGATTGCGTGTAGGTCATCACCGCAGCAATGTGGATGTGCAGGAGGAAATCCTCGATCCATACTGCAGGATCTGTCGTGCCGTCATATGATTCTATATTTACGGGTTTGAAACCCTCTGGGATTTGATCATCCATTACTTCGTCTGTGAAGCATAGGGGGTGTGCAGCGCCTCTTTACTAGGCTATGTCGCGACGCAGCTCGAATGAGTCTTGCCCGCTGTGTTCGGCCCGGCCGGATTTACTTTTACTGTATCCGGCGTGACGTTTATCATCTCGCATAGTGACGTGCCCTCGTGATCTTTAGATCGATCTTGCATCTTTTGCTTTGTCCTCCAATACGTCTCGCAGGTCTGGCGTCTTTCCCCATGCCTTTTTATTTGAATGGCGTCGGGGTGCAGGCTGAGCTTTTGGCTGGAATGCCTCTCTATCGCGGCCACGAGGTGGCCGATCAGCCGCGTCATATGCTTCTTCCTCTAGTCGAGGTAGCAACCTGCATTTTGGGTAACTCTTGGAGGGGCGTTCGAGTTTATATTCCTCGGCCGCAAGGACTTGAGTCCATCTGTTAGCTAGCAGATCTTGATCAGCTTGAAGCTACTGCTACTTTTTCTTAAGGCTATTTGCCGTGGCTATAAGCCGGCGCTTGAAGCGCTCTTGGTCGACGGGATCCTCTGGCACGACGAATTCATCATCGTTGAGGCTTGCCTCGTCTTCGGAGGGGGGCATGTAATTATCATCCCCCGCCTCTGCATCTGCCGCTCTCTCTGGAGGGCTGGCTCCTCCATCCTCCTACTCTAAATCTTGTTGGACGGGATTGTTGTTGTCTTCGACACTGTCCGGAGTGCTATTATCTCCGGTGCCGGTATCACCACTTTTGCCTTGGCGGGACTTAGAGCGACGCAGCTGACGTCGGCGCTTGGGTTGCTTCTTGGAGGGGTCATCCTCCGCTGTCTCGTCGCCATTGCCTTCTTTGGGTGTGTCCACCATGTATATATCGTATGATGAGGTGGCTGTCCAGTGCCCTGTGGGCAGTGGTTCCTCTTCGTCTCCCGCATCGTCATCCATACCGTCATTGTATTCGGAGTCGAAGTCGAGCATGTCGGTTAAGTCGTCGACAGTGGCTACTAAGTGGGTGGTGGGTGGGCAGCGAATTTTTTCGTCATCCGCATCCCAATCCTGCCGGACATAGTTCGGCCAGGATCCTCCTGACAAGGAGAGAGACCTTAATGAGTTCAGTATGTCACCAAAGGGCGAGTGCTGAAAAATATCCGCGGAGGTAAACTCCATGATCAGCGCCCAATCGGATTCGCTAGGAATGGGCGCAGGCGGTTCAGAGTTCGTGGCCGGAGAAGGATCCGGCAGTCTGACAACACGGCTCTCGTGCAGGGTAAGGTCAATGTTCGGCTCGATCGCCGCTGAGGGTAAGGCCTCCGTGGCGGGGACCATCCACCCGTCCATGGACGGCGCAACTGGCTCCGAATTGAGGGTCGGAGCGGCTGCCGGTGCGATCTCTTGAACATTGTCTGATGGTAGAGCTAAATCGTACTCATCGTGACCGCGTGGCGCACAAGGCAGAGGCTCGAATCCGTCGAAGATCAAGTCTCCACGGATATCAGCCGTGTAGTTTAAGCTTCCAAACCTGACCTGGTGGCCAGGGGCGTAACTTTTGATCTGCTCCAGATGGCCAAGCGAGTTAGCCCGCAGTGCGAAGCCGCCGAACACAAAGATCTGTCTGAGGAGAAAAGTCTCACCCTAGACTGCATCGCTATCGATGATAGAAGGAGCCATCAAGCCTAACGGCGACGACACAGAGGAACTCTAAATGAAAGCACCAATATAGGTGTCAAAACCGGCGGATCTCGGGTAGGGGGTCCCGAACTGTGCGTCTAGGCGGATGGTAACAGGAGGCAGGGGACACGATGTTTTACCCAGGTTCAGGCCCTCTTGATGGAGGTAAAACCCTACGTCCTGCTTGATTAATATTGATGATATGGGTAGTACAATAGTAGATCTACCACGAGATCAGAGAGGCTAAACCCTAGAAGCTAGCCTATGGTATGGTTGTATGTTGTCCTATGGACTAAAACCCTCCAGTTTATATAGACACCGGAAAGGGCTAGGGTTACACAAGGTCGGTTACAAAGGAGGAGATATACATGTCCGTATTGCCTAGCTTGCCTTCCACGCCAAGTAGAGTCCCATCCAGACACGAGACAAAGTCTTCAATCTTGTATCTTCATAGTCCAACAGTCCGGCTGTCCGAAGACCCCCTAATCCAGGACTCCCTCACCCACCGTGTCGGAATGGGCTCATAGGCGGTCGTGTCACGTCTAATTGAAGTTACTAACCTACCCCTATTTAGAGCAGTGGAAATCGGGCCGATGGATTGTCCATGTAATAGGTAGACAGTAATTTCCATATCCCAAACACTTGGCTTCGAGCAGCCGACATGGGAGTGGACATTTTGCTGCTTCTTTCGAATTTTTGGACAATAAGCATCCACGTTTACCCTGGCAACTAAATTTGAATCCATTTTGTATTCCTATATGAATCTTTATAAATCATTCTATCTGTTTTTATATATCTTCAAAAGGACGACAAAGATGTATTCCACTGTCATATATGAACATGGTTTACAAATGCCGATACTCAAATTCAGAAACTAGAATCCAGTTTAAGGTGAATTCGAATATTTGGAACACTTCATGTCCAACTCAAATGTCACACGCCGCATAATGTGTACTCCCATTTAGATATGTACACAAGCGATGTATCAAGACTCAAATACCAAGTCAATCAACCAAGAATGTATAGAACTAACAGACATACAAACACTTATAGAGTATATGGATCAATAATATCAACTGACATACATAAGCTAGGCCGCTGTACTTTTTTTGGCTACAACAACATCCTTTTTTTAGCCAGCATCTTGGCCCTTTCCGATGCGTGCCACTTATGGTCCATCTATACTACTACTATTGTTGAATGCACATTCAGCCCGATTGGCATATTTGCAGGTCTGGCACAGCAATCCAAATGAAATGTCTCCGAGTCTTATCAATTAATACAGACTTGTGCTCAAATAAAATTACAAACCAAAAAACAAAAAACAATTATTACATTATCTCTAAAACAAATGGTTTGATTGATTAGATGAACAGACAACACATAGGTTATTCAACTATGGAAAGAACATTTCACCTATGATTTACCAAGTAGGAATCTAATTTCCTTTTTTCCTTCAGGACCGTAACAATCTGGTCAGTCTCAGCTTGCTTCATTTTGAAATCCACCAAATATTTAATGGTTGTCTTGAGTACTGCTTGTGATTGTGCTGTTTGCTTCCTCGACATGTCAACTTAATCTCTAAGTGCAGAAGCAGAATCTCTTTCTACCAATAGTTTAGCCTCTAGAGCATCAGCAGTTGGCAATTCATAATGCACGATTGGGTCGGTGCCACTGTTGTGGGATGATGCAACGTCCATGGGGACCTCGCTCTTTGATCTTGGGCTAACATGTTTTGCCATTAAAGTTCCGATTGGATTCAGAAAAGTTGAAGTTAGCAAAACATCTCAACTGGGAGTTATAACAGCAAACCAGTTAAACAAACAAGGAATTAAAGAGTTTCAATTGGATGCTGAAAAGTAGTTATTAACATCATTGTAACCCACTGTTGTAGCAGCAAAGCAGTTAAACAAACAAGTAGATATTTAAGTTAAGGCAAACAGGTAATTCTTAACAGTAAGTATCAAACACATAGATAGGCGCAGTCTACAATATGATTAACAGGTTGGGTCATTATGTAATCAGTAGCAAACTCAATTAAGCCAAGCAACGTAATTGAACAATTTTGCAATAAGTGGTTAACTAAAATTCCGAGAAACAGGTAACTGAACTTACGCTAGTTCTTTGTACAGGCACACTGCAACTTCTTTTTCGCTTACAAGGTTGTACGAAGGAGTCAATGGCATCAATTGCTTGGATACGCAGTCCCAATACTTCTTTCTTCCCACACTGCATGGGTAAGTCGAATGGTTAATCTGGTAAGATGGTGCGTCCTTGATATGTTATATGAGGACGTGTAGTCAGCCTAGTTGTAGCCAAACACATCACACTGGCTTTTACTGTATATTTCATGCGATTACTTTTGGCATATCAAGATCTAAGCAATCTACAATAGGATGAAAAGACTGGCATCCTTCATGTTATTGGCGAACTCAGTTCATAGAAACAAGCAATTCAACCATTCTGTGGGTAAAACAAAAGCGCCACTGGAATATTTTTCACTATCCAATCATACACGCAAAATGGGACGACGCCACCATAGGGGCTGGTATGGGCGGCTGCCTCAGGTGGCTGGAAAGTGTGCACCTAGTTTGAGTCGTCCAGGTTGGCCCATGCTAGTTTTGTTCATCCCAACGCACGAGCAGGCAATGTAAAAAATGAAGAAAAATGTTTCAATTTGGATGGGCCAATAACATAAGTGCAAGGCAGGCCCTATAGCAGGCTCGCGGCCCAAACGAGCGCCTCCCATATCGATCGACAGCAGGAAAAATCCCAATTCATTCGCTCCAGCCTCCAGTCTGGTTCGCTCCTAACGTAGCCGCCGCTGGACAGACCGACACAACACTTCCTTGTGCCCTCATTAGAGGGCGGCCGCTGGGCTTCAAGCGAACGGAAGGACAAGAAGATGAAGATCCGAACCTAGGTGTAGCCTGTGTGGGAGGCAGCGCCGGCAGCACGGGCATGGCATCGAGCTTGCGCAAACGGACAGTCGCAGCTTGCAAGAGTAGCATGCGCAACGAGCAGGTACATCACATCCCTGATTATATCTAATTAAACTCTTCAATTTCTGGCCAATACCTGACGGTATTGTAAAACTGCTTGTATGTAGGGAATCTATGAGAAAATGAAACCAATTTCTACTTATTTTATAACTCCCCAATCAATACTGAACTGACTGAATCTGATGTATCTAATCAAGTTTCCGGTGCAAACATACAAGCTCATGTTCTTCTTGAGCCTGAAGTGTCTAATGAACAGACTGCTAATGAAGGATTTGATGCAAACATTTTACATGCTCCTGGTGATGAACATATAGTGTCTAATGAGGGATCTAATGCAAGCATTTTGCAAGCTCATTGAAGGATTTAGTGTCTAATGATGATCTACTATGTTGAGAGAGACAGAGATTTGTAGGCATTGATGACAAGCAAATTATAGTCCATTTTCATAGCTTGAGGAAACGTCGAGGCTATCTACCAGAAAGTCCCCGTATCATGACAAGATAGCATAAATACTTTTCTAATCTGTTGTTTGAAACTATTGGCATACTTGTGCAGGATAGATATATTGATATGCAGTTTGCGCACTGGTTATACGTGCAATTACACTTCAATATTTTCAGCCAGAGAACGAATAATTCAAGTAGGTACAGACCATGTTTGTAGTCCTTGTACACCATGTTGCATTTTGTGTTTTTGGTGCTTGCATCATTTAGTGTTTATAATCTGAACTACTTTGGATCATTAGCTGGTTTTCAAAGTGCATGTAGCTTCACATTTCTCAAGTTATGTTGATTTCTGGAGTGCAAGTGCCTTCGTATTTTTTAAGTTAAATGTTCGCCCCTGGTAACTTGAATTTGTGGATCAGCCACTGCACACAAATCATACACGAATGCAAGTACGAATTAAATGAAATGCAGGGACTTACGCTAGCTCGTTGTATAGGCTCACTGCAGCTCTTCTTGTGCTTGGGATGTTTCACGTACAAGTCCATGTTACCACTTTCTTGGATGTGCAGGCCTTGTGCTCCTTGCATCCCCCTCTGCATTTTTGACACGACGAATGGTTGATCAAATAAGAGGAATCGACGTTGATGTTGTACCAAAGGACAGATACTTACAAGGTTATACGGGTGTGCAGGATGTGTACCAGATCCCGTAGCACCATCATGCTTCGTTAAAAAATGGATTTGCTTGTTTCAGATGATATCTCTAGAAGAAATAAGAGTTAAAGTCAGAGTTGCATAGGCGTGTAAGCTAAGAGAGCGGTGAAAGGATATCCCAACATCGTCGGAACGGTGCACAAGGGAGTAATGTGTGGATACCTAGTTCGGGCCGGCGTTTGGGCATGCTCGCCTAGCTAGAGTGCGGGTCACTTCAGAACCGTTTAGGGTGATGCGCTGGCGTTGGCTGGCTGTGCACAGGTGCAGATCTTGAGTGGCAGCGGAGCTCTACGATGTGGTGGACGAGACCGTTGGTGAAGCCCCAACGGCCTCTGGGGGAGGAGGTGCGACGATGTGCTCGGCGAAGTAGCCCCGGTGAGCTGGGAGACAGCGTCAGTGCAGCGCACCTGATGTGGTGGAACTCGGTGTCTGTGAGGCACGTCAGTTGCGGCGGCCGACGTTGTCGGTGGACCACCCGGTGCGGTGGACGAGGGCGTAGATGAGGTAGCTCCGGTGTGGTGGTGAAGAGCGACCGTCGTCTTCGTGGTCGTCGTCCGGCACAAAGGCGGGGAACGGTGGGGGAAGAGACGAGACGATGGGCGATTCGAGGGTTGGCAGCGAATTAGGGATTTAAGAAAAATCTGGGCGCGAAAGGGGACGATGGAGAAGAGAGATTTTGCAGAGTTGGAATTGGAGCCGCTAGATATTTCAATCCGAAACATGGAAGCACGAACTTATATTGTCGTCATCCTTTTGGGGGGGAGGGGGGCTGGGTGTCTGGGTGCTACGTGTCCGTCCGACACACGCGACCACCCCGACAGGACTATGCTTCGGTGCCTTAAGGCACCTGCCTTTGTGTCCATGACATATGGGCGCAACAGGTGGTTGGCCCACATGTCAGTGACCCAAAGGCAGTTGCCTTTAAGGCACCGAAGCAGCGTCCACCCCGACACGACCCTGGTCTGCCTGGTGCACCTACATTTGAGAATGCAAACGAATCTTCTTTCATTTGCAAACGAATCTGTACGTATTACCATGCACGTGTTTTCCTTGCAATAATTAGTCATTCGAAACGAGATACTCCATCCGTTCACTTTTACAAGTCATTTCAGAAAACTTAAAATGAACTGTTTTGCACGTTGTCTGAAATGTCTTCAAGGTTTTATAAAAGTGAACAGCGGGAGTACTATAAATTAATTAATGAGGAGTTATTTGAAAAAAAATCGAAACGGTACCCATGCTAACGTGGATTAGAGTGTGTGTCACATAATTAGTTATTTGAATTAGAGTGTGTGTCACGTAGTTAGTTATTTTAATTAGAGTGTGTGTCACGTAGCGATCTCCAATTCTAACGTGGATTTCGCTTTTCACTGTATCCACGCTAGTTTTTTTAATATGAATTCATATGTATATGATGAACACCATGGTAGTGAGAAAACTTTTGGATGGATTCAAAGATATGACCTACAAAATAGCACAACAAACTGAGTCAATGTCAACTTTTCGAAACTTAGTATGGCACGAATTCGAAATAATTACCCGTATGCCTGGTCCTCGGTTCAAATCTTACAATGTACACCGAATTGAAACATCGATATTAAGTCTCGTACTATGTACATTCAAATGTTGTTTTTAGCCCCCCCCCCCCCCCCCCGCACAAACGCTACATACTTCCTGTATCGGTCAATCTTCCTCTCCTAACCACCTTAGGAAGCTATCGGTTTCCAACACACGTTCATTCTTTCTCTCCATGTTTCGATCTCTAAGTCTCTCAACTACACAACCCCTTTTTCCACTCTGTTACCAAATGTATTTACCTCACACACCCGCCATTGCACCCCATGTCGAGCTCTCTCTCTCCCCCCTCTCCCTCTCACCCTCTCGCGCTAAATACATGCATTGCCTATCTAGCCCCCCAACCTCTCATGCGCACGCACGCACCTTTTATATCTAGGTCACTCCCTTGAGACTGTCTCATTCTTTCTTTTGCACTGCGGGCCACACTCGCTCAATCTCGCTCTCTTTATCTGAGTCTCGTTTAACCACGTTTTCTTTCACACACAAATGATATATCTCCCTATTCGGGCCTCGATCGACACACTTTATACTCTCTCACGCAGATTGTCTATCTAGGTCAGTCCATCCAAGCCGCCGCCACTCTTTCGACCTCATGGTGGGCCACGCTCAATCTCTCTCTCTCTCTCTCTCTCTCTCTCTCTCTCTCTTCGTATGTCTTAATTGACCTTGCTCTTTCTCGGACAAAAATGATATATCACCATGTTTGAGCCCAATTCGACCTATTCACATTGTATACTCTCTAACGCACATCGTCTATCTAGGTCACTGTAGCGACCAGACCTCAAACAGTCTGATCTCTGTGCTCAGGTGTCATCCCTGGATCAGTAATGCTGACACCACACAGTAATTGAAGGATTTATAACAGAGTAGCAATCACACACTTATTACATCGAGTGTCTCAATAGATAACTTATTACAATAAATATGGCTTAAGGCCATCTAATGACGATAACAACGGAAGGCTTGGAAGATAAGTGAGTCCATCAACTCCAACGGCATCACTGAGTATAGAACCATGACCTAAAACTCCTTAATCGTCGGCATCTGAAAAGTCTGCAACATTAACGTTGCAGCCCAAAACGTGTCAGCACATGGAATATGCTGGCAAAGTAACACATAGAGAGTAATGGAATGAAACAGCTATACTATATGCATATTTGGCTGGTGGAAAGCTCCATGGTTACAGTTTTTTGCGTAAAGCTAATTTTTCCCTACTGCAAAGGAATAAATTTTATTTAACTATCATGGTAGTTGTTAAACATTGAGAATGGTTGACAGCATTCTCAATCCCAATTAAGCATCATCATTAAACAAAACCCAACAAAATTTAAATTAGAGTAACATGTTGAGATTCACATGATAATCCAGGTACTAGATACTCAAGATGTCCATAACCGGGGACACGGCTAACCATGATTACTTTATACACTCTGCAGAGGTTTGCGCACTTTTCCCCATAAGACTCGATCGCCTCCATTTCGTTTCTCGCACTACATGGTGTTTGAGAAGACGGATGACTGAGACATAGTCTTTCAGAAGCGCTAGCACCTTACGATGGATAGACCGTTACACCTACTTTCCCCTACATCTGCTAGTCTACCCTGTAAGAGTTCGCACGACTTAATCAACTATGCTAGAGCCCATAATAGCTTGTGGGTGCACACGGAAGTTTCTAGTATGAAAAATCTCATGATCCCTTTGGGCCTGGGTGGCGGTCCATAAAGAAAGACAGGCAATCCTGGAATACCCAGGTACCTCAATCCACCCAGATGTGTGTTTAAGTTGCCACCTTAGAATAAACCATTAATTAACAAACTCACATCTGTCATGGATATCACTCACCCAATCCATGTCTACTAGCATAGCATAGCAATAGTAAGCAAACGTAGAAGTAACTCCCAAAGGTTTGAAAATAAACAGGTAATAGGTACTACCTCAACTACTTCCCAAACCCACAATTTAATTAGATCCTAATCATGCAATGTTTGAGGATTGATCTAATGCAATAAAACTGGGTAGTAGGAGGTATGATCAAAGTGTTACTTGCCTTGCTGATGATGCGCGAAACCTAGAGATTCGAAGTAATAGGCGGCGCACTCCGGGTATTCTATCACAGACAAACAAACAAGCATACAATAAGTATTCATCTAATGCATCGGTAAAACTCAAATAAGAGATCTAACCAGAAAGTTCAACTTAAGAACTCCGATTTGCAAAAAGAATCAAATCAAACGAAGCAACAAAAGTCAAACGGCAAAAGAAACAGGCTTCGTTTACTATTCTGGATCTAGGGCAATTTTTACAGTGGCAAAAACTTATTTAAGTTGGTTAAACAGATAGAGGGTTTCGAGACGAAACTCCAGGCGCTTGTATCGCCTGATTCTGATAAACGAGCGAAAAGTTATACTAAAACGAAAATCGGATCAGAAATCGCGATTAGAAAAATCGCGGATTTAATCCGAGAAAAGAAAAAATGACGAACGTTCGCTAGAACGAACGAACGAACGAACGCTTGCTTTTTAAAGAAATCGGAAAAACCAATCTATTTAAAAAAACGAAACTAATAAAAAACAAACAAAACCGTCGGAAAAACCGAACGATTTTTCGGGAAAAACGGCGACTAAAAAAAACTACCCGGCAAACTCCGGCGACAGATCCGGCGGCGGCGGCGGCGGTCGGCGACGGCGAGGTCGGGGCTGGGGCTAGGGTTTGGGGAGGCTCCCGGGTTGGGCTCCCGTCTTATAAAGCCCGGACGGGCCTAGTGTCCAGGTCGGACATGGCCCGTAGATCGGTTGCGTTTTTTTTAATTATTCCGTGCAGAAAAACAAATAAAAGAAATATTAAACGAACTCCAAAAATCCTGAAATAAATTTTCCCCGGCTTCTAAAATCAAGCTGCACAAGCTGAACATTTATTTGGGGCCTAAATGCAATTTTGAAAAACGCACATTTTTCCTAAATTCAAATAAAATATCGAAAACTCCGAAATAAAATCTTATTTGATTTTATTATTAAATCCTCAATATTTATTTATTTTGGGAAAGTCATTTTATTCCCTCTCTCATATTTTTGTAATATAAATAATTGATGATAAAATAATTAAAATCAAATGATCCTATTCTCAAAATTTGAGAAAACTCAAATATGAAAATAACGAAATCCCCAACCCTCTCTGTGGGTCCTTGAGTTGCGTAGAATTTCTAGGATCAAAGCCAAAAGCAAATAAATTATGATATGCAATGATGATCTAGTGTATAACATTCCAAATTGAAAATTTGGGATGTTACAGTCACTCTCTCCAACCCGTCTCACTCTTTCGATCGCACGGCGACCCTATGTGATCGGTTGACCTTGCTTCCTCCCACGCACAAAATATATCTACACGTCTGTGACTAGATCATCTCTCAAGCTCTATCTTACAGCCCTCACCCTTGCCAAAAAGCTCAATCGGACAATATCTCTCCAGAGCATATATATTTGTTCAATGAATGTCGGACCACACTCACTTTGTCTCTCTATCTATATGTCTCTCAATTGACCTCGCTTTCTCACACCGTATCTTCCACGCGTTGAAGCTACTAGCTCTCCATCCCTCGCAAAGTCGGAGCTATTTACATTGCGAGGGGCACTCCAACCTTGGATTAATTTGTGTAGGCATTTATTCCGGTCGGTTTAGATTATATGTTCTTAGCATTCGGCCCACAACTACTCCAAACACCGTTGCAACCCACGCAACTCCCCTAGTTGATTTCCCTTTGGCTCGGTCATCGCTCTCTCGCACGTCCTTTCTCGCCTTCAATGTCGCACCATGGTATTATTGAAAAAAATATGTTGTTCTCTTTAATCATTATAAATAAGCTACAAAACTACACACTGATAGTCCACTTGGAATGGAACAAATTTCGACCCACAAATTAAAGTGCTACAAACTACACACCGAGGGGCCCACATGTCATGAAACAAATTTGGACCCATATACAAATTAAAAAATAAAGGACGAGGATCATGCGACCGGGCCTTCAAGCCGCACGTCAATAGGCAACATACGTAGAATAGCAATGTTTGTTGTACCCCCTTTGTTCACATAATGTTTTTATATTACCACAGCCTAATTAATGGATAACATGTAATATTATTTTTAGTACTATTCACCTTCACTTACTAGTGGGTTCCATTTGTGCTCTCTCTCTCTCTCATCCCCTTCTGTGTTTAGACACACGGGCAAACAGGAAGAACTCGCGGGCGATGTTGCCTTTGACCATATTTGGACGCGTTCACAAGTCACGGCACCAGTTTCACGTAATAGCAGCACTAGTCAGTGTGTACGTGCAATGCATGTTAATTTGGAAGTATATTTAGTGTATGTGGATAATAACTACTAGGATATTATTTGCGTGTTGTCATGTGATTAGCACTATTTTTGGCATGAAATTAACTGCACGCTAAACGAGTTGAGGGCTCGACATTGCAGCCGTCTAGGTCGTTGCATGACAAGGAATACATGTGGCTTGATGAAGTTTTATATTCACTTTGATACGGCTCTAGTAGAACATTCAATCGATCAAACCATACATTTCGTTCAGTCTGACTCCGACTTTAAATTATACGACGATCGATATAAAATAAACGGAAATGATAAACATTCAGATTTTAAGCATGGCAATCCGAACGTTTTTCATGGCAAATTTAGATTACGCGGCGGCGGCGGGGGCGTCTTGTGGTGGGAAGCGGCTCCTCTGTCGTGCCCTGTGTGTCACCGGGCCACTGACCGACGGCGACGGTGGCGTCTTGCGCCGTTGTTGGCGTACTCCTGGATGTTGTTCTAGCTTCAACGAAGGCCAAAATGTTCTGGACTTCGGAGCGAGTCAACTGGCGGGAGGAGGCGACTAGCCTTGGTGCAAGGAAGTGGTTGACGACAGCCATCCATGCCGCTGAGGGGGGCACTGGCACCCGCGCGGGGACAGGCGCTGTCAACGCCGCGGCGGAGATATTCGTGTGCATGGGCACCGGCACGGGCGCGCACGTCAGTGCACGCGCAGGCGCATGCGCTGGCAGGTGCACGGGCACCGGCACGGGCATGCGCGTCAATGCACGCGCAGGAGCATGCGCTGGCAGGTGCACGGGCGCGTGAAAGTCGGCGGAGACCTCATGGAACCCCGTGGGATCAAGCTCGGCGACAATGTGCGGCTCCCAGCCCATCAATGCCACGGGGATGGGCACTGGCGCAGTCGGGGCGACGGGAGGCGGAATGGGAGCGGGGACAGGCGTGGCATCTTCCCGCAAGGCCAGTTCAAGCTCGTCCCAAAGCGCCTTATGTTCTTGAGACTCCGGTTGGGTATCTTCCTCAGGAAACTGGAACACTAAGGGCAGACCATCGTGATGCGGCATGGCGTACGTTTAGGTCAGGCTAGTTGGAGGTAGACGACAGGAGAATTGGAGAGGAAGAGAGAGGATTGTAGCAATACCGGGTAGTGCGGGGTTGATTTTAAACTGCGGTGCCGGCGACATTAAAAGTGGGAGCAGTTGGGACGACGGTGGGCGGCGGAGCCTGGTCAAAGGGCTTGCCTCCCGGTGAGCCTGCACAGCGGTCTGCTCGCATGCCTCCCTGACAGCCGGCGCAGCGGTCTGCTCGCACGCCTCCCGTCGACTCACACGCTTGCTCGGACGGCACCTGCCGATGAGAAGCAGGGACTCGTGGCGGCACGTAAACGCCCATGGTTTCAATAGTGAAAGCGTTCGCCTTAACGTGACAAGTCTTTGTTCCAAAATACCTTGGCTCTTCATTTGTGCAACTTGTCATAAGCAGCTTGTCTCAAATTGAAGAAAAAACTTATGAAGTAATATTTGTGCCATATCACGTGACCATGCTTAGTTTCAAGAATTTATGCTCACTTTTGGATTTTCTGAAATTTAAGATCCAGGATTCGAAACAATATCATGACCTGCATCATGCAATAAATTTTCAAGCCGTACATCTATCCTGTTGTATTTTTTAAGAAAGGATTTGGTCAAACATTTTTCTTAGTTAGACTTCAACAAGTTATATATGCAGAGTAAAAGGATAATCCCTCCGTACCAGTGCATTGCCTTATATATTAACTCAAGTACTAGGCACGAACAAACGGGCTCAATTCTGTGCTCATCCTGGTGTAGTAGTAGTAGTACTAGGCAATGCAGTTGACGGGTGACCTTGACGAGCAGCGACCGAGGGAATTGAACCGTGCTCGACACGGTAGGTAACGTTGTCTAGTTACTAAAGCATCCCTCCGTTGTTCATCCGTAGTCATTATGGACCGGGGACATGAGGGGAATTTCCTAGGGCTGGAATTCTGGCCACCAAATATTTCGACTAGAAACGCTGAGGCTCGACTGGTTGGGCTTGCCTAATGTGTGTACCACGGACGCCACCGAAGGACACGAGGCCGGTTTTTTTAGGATCAACACGAGCCAAGGTCTGGCTGGTACGCAGTTGGGTCCTACCATTCAAGAATACGAAAGGAACCTTTTAAATTGCCGAATGAATCTATGTGTATTACAATACCCATATTTTCCTTGCAAATACTAATCTCAACGTGGTAATTGATTTATGACGAGTTGTTGAATTAGAGTGAGTTTGTGATATAGTGATCTCAACGTGGATTTCACATTTCATGGTATCCCTAGTAAGTTTTCCAATGCAAATTCAAATTTAAAAGATGAACAAAATGGAGGTGAGAAAACTTTGTATGTATCAAGCATATGACCACACACACACAGAGAGACACACACGCACGAACACAACAACAATCCAATAAGTATAGTGCATCTATTTTTCCAAACCATGCATGTATGACACGAATTCAAAAATACTCCTTCTATTCCTAAATATTAGTCTTTTAGAGAGTTCAACAAGTGACTACACACGGAGCAAAATGAGTGAATCTAGACTCTAAAATATGTCTATATACATCCGTATATGCAACTGTAACGCCCCAAGACCGATGTGTCAGGTGTCTTCCAGTTATTCGTTGTCGTTGCCATGTCATTTGCTTGCGTGTCGCATCTTATCATGTCATCATGTGCATTGCATCATCATGTTCTAAAACTTGCATTCGTCCGGGTTCTCCGAGTTCTCTCTGTTGTCCGTTCTGAGCCCAACCACACTTGCACGCGCCCGCGGCATGTCCGAAATATTATTTTATAAGTGGCCAAAAAATGTTCTCGGATTGGGTTGAAAGTTGGCATGCGATGTTGTTATAGTGTTAGTAGGTCGCCTGCCAAGTTTCATCGCATTCGGGGTTCGTTTGATAGCCCAAACGTTAAACTATAGTGGCACTATAGCCGGTCTATCGTCGGACGTTTTCGGTCTCCGAAAACAGTCGCCGGGCCTCTCCTCTTCTCTCTTCTCAGACCTTTGCCTTCTGCACTACCTCTCACCGCCAGGCCCTACCTAACCTCTCTCGTCAGCCCGCAGACCTCCTCCCGCGCGCGTCCGAAATCTGTCCCGGACCCGACCCGGACTGTCGCCACCGTTGTGTCCCGATCATCCCCAAACATCTACAAAACGTCTCCGTTTCTTATTTAGACTTTCCTAGCCTATCTATTCTCGACCATCTGATTTTGATCGGATGATCCAACTCCCTTCTTTTTCATATATATATATAGTCTATCCCTAGTCCATTTTGGACAAACCCTATGTTCTAGGGATCCTCCCTGCGCCGCCACTCTCTCTGGTTCCCCTCGGGATCACTAGCGAACCAACCATCGCTCTTCTGCTCCTCCTCGACCCAATCCCCTAGCACCGCCGCCATCTTCCCCTTGTTTTCAGCGCCACCCAATCAGCAGTGCAGCCCGCTCCTGTCCGATCCATCCGATCAATCCAGCCGCCGCCGACCTCCTTCGTCTCGACCCAGCGTCGGACGTGGAGCCGTGACTCCCGCCAGACCTCCTCACTGCCCGAGGCTGCTGCCTCCCCGTGCCCCCGTTCGCGAGCTCCATCGAGAGGAGAGGAGCCCCCGGAAGCCACTGAACCGCCCCGCTGTCCTCATCGTTAACCCTCGCAAGCGTCGCCCCGATCCAGGCCAGTGCCCCGGCCCCCTCTCCTTTCTTCTCCCTTCGTTTCTTTCTCTCTCTCTCTCTCTGCTCCTCACCACTACCGCCGCCCTGCAGGAACCACCGCCGCCACTTGCGGACATTGTCGCCGGTGTCGTCCAACACCGGGAATGGGCACCCCATGCCCGGATCCGATCTCCACTGCTGTGGATCCGCCTCCCTAGCCGTCCCGCGCCCTGGACCTCGCCAGAGCCGCGCTAGGTCGCCACCGTCGTCATGCTCCAAGGCGAAGCATGGCCCGCTCGATCCTCTGCTTCATGACCTGCTTCACCTCCCCTTGGTCCAGATCCGCGCCAAGGCCTAGCTCGCCTTGATTCGTCTCCACACGCAGACCAGCGCCGCGCCCTGCTTCCTCTGGATCGAAAGACAAGCGCCGCTCCAGTCGACGCGTAGACCGCATCGCTCGCACGGGCCGGCCTCGCTTCGTGCCTCATCGCGCCCCTCCCGCGGCCTAGCAACTCGCTGCGGCCCACCCTCTCCACCGAGTCGGGCCAAGGCCCATGGGTCAGGCTACCCCCAACGCCCCACCTTTCTTTTCCTGCTGCTGGGCCAATTCAGTTCCAGCCCATCATGTTTTTATCCTGTCCAGTGAATTTAGCTATTTCTCAGAGAGAGCCAGTTTTGCAGAACGGCCCCTAAACTTCATGCTTTTAATATCTTAATAACCGTGCATCGGATTAAAACAATTTATATATGAAATATGCTTAGTTTTTCATCTAGTTTCATAATATGTCATTTTCATCCTTGTTTAAAAGCTTTAAAATGATGTTTGCATATACTTTGCCTATTGCCATGTTAAAATGATTTATTTCATAACTAAATAACCGTAGCTCCAAACCTAATAATCTTTATATGTAAATGGGGTAGAAAAATGCCTAGTTTAAGATGATGCACTCATCTAGCATGTTTAACAACTCTAAAATTATGTTTAGGGCAGAGCAGTACCAAACCAAAAAATATGCATATGGGGATTTACCGGAAATGTTGTTCGTTGCTTCCGGCCTCATTTAGGCTTGACTAGATAGGTAGTTTTACTTTGCTTCACCCTCTTGCAATCTTTAACAACATTTAATATTTTTGGATACATAAACAAGATCGAACTAAATAAGTCACGTGGTGTTTCGTCAATATGCAACGGAGTTGCATATTGAGCTCCACTTAATTTGTAGGATTGTTTGTGCACTTTGCCATGCCATGCCTCATTAATCCGGACATGCATCATACTTGGTTGTGCATCATGCCATGATCATGTGGTGGTTGTTTACTATGTTGTTTGCTTCTTTTCGGTGTTGCTTCTTCGGGTTAGTTCCGATAACGTCGTGTTTGTGAGGATCCGTTGGCTACGTCCATTTGTCTTCTTCATGGACTCGTTCTTCTTCCTTGCGGAATCTCAGGCAAGATGACCATACCCTCGAAATCACTTCTATCTTTGCTTGCTAGTTGCTCGCTCTTTTGCTATGCCTATGCTGCGATACCTACCACTTGTTTATCATGCCTCCCATATTGTTGAGCCAAGCCTCTAACCCACCTTGTCCTAGCAAACCTCTGTTTGGCTATGTTACCGCTTTGCTCAGCCCCTCTTATAGCGTTGTTAGTTGCAGGTGATGATTGGAGCTTGTTCCATGTTTGGAACATGGATATTTTGTTGGGATATCACAATATCTCTTATTCAATTAATGCATCTATATACTTGGTAAAGGGTGGATGGCTCGGCCTTATGCCTGGTGTTTTGTTCCACTCTTCCCGCCCCTAGTTTCCGTCATATCGGTGTTATGTTCCCGAATTTTGCGTTCCTTACGCGGTTGGGTAATAATGGGAACCCCTTGACAGGTCGCCTTGAATAAAACTCCTCCAGACTTGCCCAACCTTGGTTTTACCATTTGCCTCACCACCACCTACTTTTCCCTTGGGAGTCGCGCTCCCAAGGGTCATGTTTATTTTAACTCCCCCCCCCCCGGGCTAGTGCTCCTCTGAGTGTTGGTTCGAACTGGGCAGCCTGCGGGGCCACCTCGGGGCAACTTGAGGGTTGGTTTTACTCATAGCTTGACCTATCTGAGTGTGCCCTGAGAACGAGATATGTGCAGCTCCTATCGGGATTTGTCGGCACATTCAGGCGGTGTTGCTGGACTTGTTTTATCATTGTCGAGGATGTCTTGTAACCGGGATTCCGAGTCTGATCGGGTCTTCCCGCTAGAAGGAATATCCTTCGTTGACCGTGAGAGCTTGTGATGGGCTAAGTTGGGACACCCCTGCAGGGTTTTGAACTTTCAAAAGCTGTGCCCGTGGTTATGTGCAGATGGGAATTTGTTAATGTCCGGTTGTAGAAAACCTGATGTTGACCTTAATTAAAATACATCAGCCGCGTGTGTAGCCGTGATGGTCTCTTCTTGGCGGAGTCCGGGAAGTGCACACGGCGTTGGAGTTATGTTTGACATAGGTTGTTTTAGGATCACTTCTTAATCATAGATTCTCGAACGTGCTTTGCCTTCTCTTCTCGCTCTCAGGTGTGTATGTTAGCCACCATATATGCTAGTCGCTTGCCGCAGCTCCACCTCATACCTTTTACCCTTCCTTTAAGCTTAAATAGTCTTGATCGCGAGGGTGCGAGATTGCTGAGTCCCCGTGACTCACAGATACTTCCAAACCAGTTTGCAGGTGCCGATGAGTCCTTGTAGATGACTCAACCAAGCTCAGGAGGAGCTCGATGAAGATCTTGTCCTTTGTGTTGTTTTGTTCTAGTTGATCAGTAGTGGATCCCAGTTGGGGTCGATCGAGGACCTTGTCGCATTTGGGGTTCTTCTTTTATTTTGGTCCCGTAGTCGGACCTTGTGTGTATCTGGTTGATGTAATGCTTTATTCATGTATTTGTGTGAAGTGGCGATTGTAAGCCAACTATGTATCTTTTCCCTTATTGTATTACATGGGTTGTTTGCGAAGATTACCTCACTTGTGACATTGCTTTCAATGCGGTTATGCCTCTAAGTCATGCTTCGACACGTGGGAGATATAGCCACATCGAGGGCATTACAAGTTGGTAATCAGAGCCTTCCCCGACCTTAGGAGCCCCCACTGCTTGATCGTTTTTAGCAGCCGTTGTTGAGTCTAGAAAAATGTTTTGAGTCATTTAGGAATTATATATCGGAGAGTTAGGAATTCTTTTTACTCCCCGGTCCCTTCATCGCTCTGGTAAGGCATCCTGACGTGGAGTTTTGACTCTTCTCTTCTCAAATTTCACTAAAAAAATTAGGATCACGCGGGTATCTTGGAATTGTTCCGATTGATTTGTGACGAGAACATTGTTCTTGGTGCCTCCTGTCATTTAGGGGTTGTGGCAGTGTCCCGGGGAGTTGAGCTCTGAGGTGTTGTCGTCACAATTTTATCGTTGCAGTTCTGGAATACCTGAGTTTAGTTCACCGACATCGAAAATCTCTTTTATGCAGTTGTTGGTGAGATAACCTCGACGCCACCTAGTACTGTGGCGGGAGTTTGGGAGTATTGCCATAACTCGTATAACGGATGCTTTTCGAAGGTTGAGGTAGATGATTTCCGAAGGTTTCTTGGTTATGTGTTGAAGGATGGATACAGCTGGATGTAGGATTTGCTAGTTTTGGGTGAGATATTATGCTTCCCCTGTATCCCCAACACCTGATTGCATAACCGGAAAAGTTTCGGGAGTTTATAAGTGGGAATTCAAGTAGCTCTTAGGATATCTTTCCAACAGATGTATGATGTGAAATTGGGGTTCGACGTCTAGTGGTCCGCCTATCCACGGTTGGTTTTACAGTGGTCTCGTTGTGTCTTAAAGAGTCCTTGGCTATGCCGACTCAGGGACGCTTCGTATGTCATGTGCACTTCCTTGTACATGATGGTGCTGTACGGTCGAGCCCGTGTAGGCCCCACCACGAAAACTTCGGACGAAATCTCTATCATATGTTTGTTCTGGCTTATTCTGAAAGCCAATCCTTTGTTTTGTTTTGAGTGGTGGTATTCGAGTTGCTTCAAAGTCAAATGTTGATTCCATACTTTTCCTAAGCGGTGTTCTCATACTCCTATATGAATACTAATCCTTATTGAACATCAAGATTGTTTTTGTCAATCCCTTTTAACCGGTGTGTCTCTCCTCAAGTGGATCCGATCACTTCAACATTCGCAAGATCTATTATCACTTTTTCTCAACGGTGTTTGTTTCATCCGTCTCCAAGTTGCCTTTGTTTTTCCCGCCCACCCACCCTTTTTCTTCAAGGACTCGAATTTCTTATTCAAGTATCCTTTTATTGATGGGAAGTCTCTCCATTCTTTTCCTTCAATGTTCTTACCCGGTGATTCTCGTGAAGATTCTAACGGAACCTCAAGTTCATCATTTTTCATTCTCTTTCTTCTTCGGTGGAACCAATTCAAGCTTTCGGTGTTGATCTCATATCCCTTTTTCCTCGTTTCAAATACCTTCTCATACCGGTGCCGCTCATAATAATTCACTTCTCGTTATTTTTTTGTTCCGGAGTGCTGAAGATATCTCAGAAGATTCGTATTTTCATTCCTAATTCGTTCAAGATATCTCGAGGTTGTTATCTCATTCTAGCCATTTAATTCAACCGGTGCATTCTCTCTTTTAAATTGTTCTACAGTGTTTCTTTTGATTTTGCCCTAACCCACAGGTCTTTTCCCGGGATCTTACCTGACTCTTCTAATTTTCCCGGAGCTATCCTCAAATTTCATTTCGAAGTTTGACGTAAGAATGAATTATCATCAGTCTTATGTTTTTCCCCAAGACCTTTCAAATTATTTTCATCGTTGGATCAACCTTTCCATTCTTCATTCCGGAGTGCCTCAACAAGTCATGATGGTATTTCTCGTCAGCATTCTCAGTTTGGATGACCGAAGAAGATTCTTCTTTCAACCTTGCTCCATTCTCTTCAAGATTCATCACTCGAGATTGTTGCCATCCTCTCATAATTGTTTTCGTTTCTCAGAATTCTTTCTCACCCATCCGGAGTAATTCAGGAGTCTTTTCAGTTTAATTCTCCGAAGGCCATCACCTCAGAAGTATTCATTCTCAGCTTTCAGCAATCATTCTCCAAATCATACCGGTGCTTAAATCAAGGATTCTCTAATCAGCTTGTAATCTCTTCATTCTCATTGATCTAAATTCTCTCAAGCATCTTCGTTATTTGCTAATTCTTACTGATGATTCTTCCCTTTTACTTCGTTCGTTTCCCAATTCTTACGGTGGCTCGTTCAAGAGTTTTCTCTTCCTTCTTTATCATATCAATTTATTCGTTGTTTTAACCCTTCTGGTGGTTCGTTCAATACCTTCCCAAGTTGGCGTGACATCGATCTTAATCGTTTCTTCGAGAATAAGTAGTATGCCAAATCCGTTGATTGTCATCAATTTAATTGGTGAAGGATACGCATAATGTAATTCTTATTTTTGTTCATCCAAGTGATTAATTCCTTATTCCGAAGGCTCACCAAATTCTCGATTTCAATTGTTTCATCTTTTCTTTTCCCGGAGTTCCAAGTTCTCTCAATTATTTCACCAGGAGATTCATCTAAATCGTTACAAGGATTCAACTTGTGTTTTCGACTTCTCTTTCCTTCCATTTGACCATTCTTTTGTTTACCAGAGTTCTTCATGGAGGCTCTACATGACGGTTCATAAAAGATTTAATTCCTTCTCGAAGTGTTCATTGAGATTCTTTTCAATGGAGTTCGAGCATTCTTCATCTTGTAATCCGGAGTGCAGTTCTTCCTATCTAATCTTTTGAGGTGGTGTTATGTCATTCTTGTCAATTTGAGTTCATGTTTCATGATTCACATGTTGTCAAGGATGAGATATTTTAAATCCATCATTTTCTTCATTGGAATTATCTTGGGTTATATTTCACCTAAAGCTTTCCTCTAAGGATTGTCGCTCTTATGGTGTGTATCAATGATCCAAGCTCTTCATTTATCCTCCCGGTGAGATAGCTTCTCGTCTCCTTGTTCTTATCAATCCAATTCTTTTTCCCATGAGTGGCAGGTTGTCACCTCATAATTTGAGATGTATTTCATAAGACCATATCAAGATTATTCTTTTCTTTGTTCGTTTTCCAACAACTCCATTCTAGCATTTGTTGTAAGAGTGCTCCCCCAAGATCTTGTTTCTCGTCGTTCATTCCATTCCATTCTTACTTCTGTTCCGGAGGCCTTGCGATGTTGTTCTTTTCACCCATCATCTCGTTTTGTCAAAGATCATGTTCTTTTCATGCCTATCCATTTAACTAGAGTGTTGTGCCCTTTTTGCTCAAGTTCTTTTTGCCTTATCAAGTCTTGCATCCCTTCTCAACCGGAGTGTTGCCCGAATTTTGTTCTTCCTTGTTTTTTTTCGAACGGGGTGCTTTCAACTTCGCTCATTCTTGTTGCATTCTTTCTTTCAATTTGTTCAACCTCTCAAGGCTCGTGGTTTCACTCGTTTGTCAAAGAAGCAACTTAGTTTTAGCTCTTCTCTTTCTCTTTCATTTTCCCTGGTCCCATCCTAGATCTCGGGACGAGATCCTCTCATAGTGGTGGAGTGTTGTAACGCCCCAAGACCGATGTGCCAGGTGTCTTCCAGTTATTCGTTGTCGTGGCCATGTCATTTGCTTGTGTGTCGCATCTTATCATGTCATCATGTGCATTGCATCATCATGTTTTAAAACTTGTATTCGTCTGGGTTCTCCGAGTTCTCTCTGTTGTCCGTTCTGAGCCCAACCACACTTGCACACGCCCGCGGCATGTCCGAAATATTATTTTATAAGTGGCCGGAAAATGTTCTCGGATTGGGTTGAAAGTTGGCATGCGATGTTGTTATAGTGTTAGTAGGTCGCCTGCCAAGTTTCACCGCATTCGGGGTTCGTTTGATAGCCCAAACGTTAAACTATAGCGGCACCATAGCCGGTCTATCCTCGGACGTCTTCGATCTCCGAAAACAGTCGCCGGGCCTCTCCTCTTCTCTCTTCTCAGACCTTTGCCTTCTGCACTACCTCTCACCGCCAGGCCCTACCTAACCTCTCTCATCAGCCCGCAGACCTCCTCCCGCGTGCGTGCGAAATCTGTCCCGGACCCGACCCGGACTGTCACCACCGTTGTGTCCCGATCATCCCCAAACATTTACAAAACGTCTCCGTTTCTTATTTAGACTTTCCTAGCCTATCTATTCTCGACCGTCTGATTTTGATTGGATGATCCAACTCCCTTCTTTTTCATATATATATAGTCTATCCCTAGTCCATTTTGGACAAACCCTATTTTCTAGGGATCCTCCTTGCGCCGCCACTCTCTCTGGTTCCCCTCGGGATCACTAGCGAACCAACCATCGCTCTTCTGCTCCTCCTCGACCCAATCCCCTAGCACCGCCGCCATCTTCCCCTTGTTTTCAGCGCCACCCAATCAGCGGTGCAGCCCGCTCCTGTCCGATCCATCCGATCAATCCAGCCGCCGCCGACCTCCTTCGTCTCGTCCCAGCGTCGTACGTGGAGCCGTGACTCCCGCCAGACCTCCTCACTGCCCGAGGCTGCTGCCTCCCCGTGCCCTCGTTCGCGAGCTCCATCAAGAGGAGAGGAGGCCCCGCAAGCCACTGAACCGCCCCGCTGTCCTCGTTGTTAACCCTAGCAAGCGTCGCCCCAATCCAGGCCAGTGCCCCGACCCCCTCTCCTTTCTTCTCCCTTAGTTTCTCTCTCTCTCTCTCTCTCTCTCTCTCTCTGCTCCTCACCACTATCGCCGCCCTGCAGGAACCACCGCCGCCGCTTGCGGACGTTGTCGCCGGTGTCGTCCAACACCGGGAATGGGCACCCCATGCCCGGATCCGATCTCCACCGCTGTGGATCCGCCTCCCTAGCTGTCCCGCGCCCTGGACCTCGCCAGAGCCGCGCTAGGTCGCCGCCGCCGTCCTGCTCCAAGGCGAAGCGCGGCCTGCTCGATCCTCTGCTTCGTGACCTGCTTCACCTCCCCTTGGTCCAGATCCGCGCCAAGGCCCAGCTCGCCTCGATTCGTCTCCACGCGCAGACCAGCGCCGCGCCCTGCTTCCTCTGGATCGAAAGACAAGCGCCGCTCCAGTCGATGCGTTGACCACATCGCTCGCACGGGCTGGCCTCACTTCGTGCCTCATCGCGTCCCTCCCGCGGCCCAGCAAGTCGCTGTGGCCCAACCTCTCCACCGAGTCGGGCCAAGGCCCATGGGTCAGGCTACCCCCAGCGCCCCACCTTTCTTTTCCTGCTGCTGGGCCAATTCAGTTCCAGCCCATCATGTTTTTTTCCTGTCCAGTGAATTTAGCTATTTCTCAGAGAGTGCCAGTTTTGCAGAACGGCCCCTAAACTTCATGCTTTTAATATCTTAATAACCGTGCATCGGACTAAAACAATTTATATATGAAATATGCTTAATTTTTCATCTAGTTTCATAATATGTCATTTTCATCCTTGTTTAAAATGTTTAAAATGATGTTTGCATATACTTTGCATATTGCCATGTTAAAATGATTTATTTCATAACTAAATAACCGTAGCTCCAAACCTAATAATCTTTATATGTAAATGGGGTAGAAAATGCCTAGTTTAACATGATGCACTCATCTAGCATGTTTAACAACTCTAAAATTATGTTTAGGGCAGAGCAGTACCAAACCAAAAATATGTATATGGGGATTTACCGGAAATGTTGTTCGTTGCTTCCGGCCTCATTTAAGCTTGACTAGATAGGTAGTTTTACTTTGCTTCACCCTCTTGCCATGTTTAACAACATTTAATATTGTTGGATACATAAACAAGATCGAACTAAATAAGTCACGTGGTGTTTCGTCAATATGCAAGGGAGTTGCATATTGAGCTCCACTTAATTTGTAGGATTGTTTGTGCACTTTGCCATGCCATGCCTCATTAATCCGGACATGCATCATACTTGGTTGTGCATCATGCCATGATTATGTGGTGGTTGTTTACTATGTTGTTTGCTTCTTTCTGGTGTTGCTTCTTCGGGTTAGTTCCGATAACGTCGTGTTTGTGAGGATCCGTTGGCTACGTCCATTTGTCTACTTCATGGACTCGTTCTTCTTCCTTGCGGGATCTCAGGCAAGACCGCAAGACCTCCACCTTGTCCTAGCAAACCGTTGTTTGGCTATGTTACCGCTTTGCTCAACCCCTCTTATAGCGTTGTTAGTTACAGGTGATGATTGGAGCTTGTTCCATGTTTGGAACATGGATATTTTGTTGGGATATCACAATATCTCTTATTCAATTAATGCATCTATATACTTGGTAAAGGGTGGAAGGCTCGGCCTTATGCCTGGTGTTTTGTTCCACTCTTGCCGCCCCTAGTTTCCGTCATATCGGTGTTATGTTCCCGGATTTTGCGTTCCTTACGCGGTTGGGTAATAATGGGAACCCCTTGACAGTTCGCCTTGAATAAAACTCCTCCAGCAATGCCCAACCTTGGTTTTACCATTTGCCTCACCACCACCTACTTTTCCCTTGGGAGTCGCGCTCCCAAGGGTCATCTTTATTTTAACCCCACCCCCACCCACGGGCCAGTGCTCCTCTGAGTGTTGGTCCGAACTGGGCAGCCTGCGGGGCCACCTCGGGGCAACTTGAGGGTTGGTTTTACTCGTAGCTTGACCTATCTGAGTGTGCCCTGAGAACGAGATTTGTGCAGCTCCTATCGGGATTTGTCGGCACATTCGGGCGGTGTTGCTGGACTTGTTTTATCATTGTCGAGGATGTCTTGTAACCGGGATTCCGAGTCTGATCGGGTCTTCCCGCTAGAAGGAATATCCTTCGTTGACCGTGAGAGCTTGTGATGGGCTAAGTTGGGACACCCCTGCAGGGTTTTGAACTTTCGAAAGTCGTGCCCGCGGTTATGGGCAGATGGGAATTTGTTAATGTCCGGTTGTAGAAAACCTGATGTTGACCTTAATTAAAATACATCAACCGCGTGTGTAGCCGTGATGGTCTCTTCTCGGCAGAGTCCGGGAAGTGAACACGGCGTTGGAGTTATGTTTGACGTAGGTTGTTTTAGGATCACTTCTTGATCATAGATTCTCGAACATGCTTTGCCTTCTCTTCTCGCTCTCATTTGCGTATGTTAGCCACCATATATGCTAGTCGCTTGCCGCAGCTCCACCTCATACCTTTTACCCTTCCTTTAAGCATAAATAGTCTTGATCGCGAGGGTGCGAGATTGCTGAGTCCCCGTGACTCACAGATACTTCCAAACCAGTTTGCAGGTGTCGATGAGTCCTTGCAGATGATGCAACCAAGCTCAGGAGGAGCTCGATGAAGATCTTGTCATTTGTGTTGTTTTGTTCTAGTTGATCAGTAGTGGAGCCCAGTTGGGGTCGATCGGGGACCTTGTCGCATTTGGGGTTCTTCTTTTATTTTGGTTCTGTTGTCGGACCTTGTGTGTATCTGGTTGATGTAATGCTTTATTCATGTATTTGTGTGAAGTGGCGATTGTAAGCCAACTATGTATCTTTTCCCTTATTGTATTACATGGTTTGTTTGTGAAGATTACCTCACTTGCGACATTGCTTTCAATGCGGTTATGCCTCTAAGTCGTGCTTCGACACGTGGGAGATATAGCCGCATCGAGGGCGTTACAGCCAGTCCATTTGAAGCCTCTAAAAAGACTAATATTTAGGAACGAAGGGAGTAAAATGTAAGACATCCATGGTCCTCAGTTCAGTATTTAAAATGAACATGAAACTGAAACATGAATATTAAGTCTAGTACTACAGTACATGCAACTGTTGTGTTTAGGCGGAGCTATGATTGTCGGGGGTCAACCCCTCGACCTTAGATAAAATTGTGGAGCTCTGTTTAGGGTTGTTTAGATTATATTTGTCCCCACCCTCCCAACCACCGATTGGTTGTGCACCCCCCACCCCTCCTCCCCGGGAGAATATCATGTGCCCCCATACCTTAGATGCTATATGCCGATACGAGTTGCTTGGAGCTTGTAGATCTGAGATATAGCAGCTCACATGATGTGTCTTAATATTTTTGCAGGAAACCTTGATGAGTTTGAGAATTGCACACAATTTGTACAAAAACTACTTAGATGCCCTTTGATCCCATATCCAACGACCTCGAAGCTCGTATCACCGTAGCATCTAAGATGAAGGAGGACATCATATTCTCCTATGTGTAAGAATTCATGTGCTACCACACCTTAGATGCTTTGGTGATACAAGCTCTTCGGAGGCGTTGGACCTGTGACCCAACACCTCCTCGATGGTTCGAATGGTTTTTTGCAGAAAAGCCCCAAAAGAGTTCGTCCACTGCTTACAAGCACAAAGACTGCTCAAATGCCATTGGATCTCAGATCAAACGACCTCCAAGCTCGTATCACCGTAGCATCCAAGCTGCGATAGCACCTTATGTTTTCTCGCATGTGAGAGTATGAGGTGCTCCCGCACCGTCGATTCTATGGTGATACGAGTTCACTGAGATCTAACAGCCCATAGTAGGAGGTTTGAATGTTTATGCAATATACGGCTGATAGAGTTTGGGAAATGCGCAGAAAGTACAAGTACTATGCATGTGCCATCTGATCACTGATCATACGACCTAGATGCTCATATCACTGTAGCGGGTAATTAAGCTTCAGGGAGCACCTAATATGAGAACCGGGGAGCCGTTGGATCGAAGATGCAGCGGCACACACGAGGCCTGAATGTTTTATTTGCAAAAAACCTTTGGAGAGTTTGGAAATTACGCATAATTACAAAGACTACTCCCAAGCCATTGGATCTCACTGCTAACGGTGTAAAGACTCGTATCACCATAGTATCTAAGCTACGGGATGAATGTGATATTCTATGCCGATGTCATTTTTGTTCGTAAACTTGCAACAAACGTGTAACTCGTGCTGTTACTTGTCTAACCGTGCAAAGTGTTTGTTCAAAAAAAACATCGTACACTGAAATTTCGGAACAACACACGAGGGTCCCACTTGTCATTAATCAAATTTGGACCTAAAACTAACAAATCTAAAGACGAGATTCGAATTGGCAATCTGGACTACAAAGCATAAGTCGATAGCCTGAAAAAACGAACGGTTGTTGGCTTTGTCCCATAACTTGATTTTATACAGTACTTGCGTTGAGTAGAGTAGAGGGAGTGCCTCGTCAACACGTGCATGACCGTTGTCTCACTTACTAGTGGGTCCCAGGTCTGCGATCTCAATCTCTCTTCTCTCCATCGTCTAACCTTTGCACGGGCACACACGAAGAGCGGCGCTAGCTTGCTGTGGTGTTACTACAACTAAAAAAAGTTTGGATAATAGAAGAATTGCCTAGAACAAGAGACGTTGTGGCTGGTCGAGACGGAGCTAACCACATCTATCCTCCGTGCCACGTTTGCATGATGAAGTTGTGTGGCTAGTGGGGTGTTTTTGACCGACTGGCTGGGTCCCGAGGTCGAACCATAGGTACTACGTCCTACCGCATATATTCTTCCTGACGTGGGACTCCCTACCGCGCATTTTCTGGGTCCTCCTCACTCGTAGCACCGAAGCAAGTAAATGAGTCGTCAAATCATGAAAGACCACCTTTCCTGCCGAGTACATCAGTGAAGCACAGTGGCTAGCTAGTTGGGCTAGTTCGACCGATTAGCTAGGCCGCTGCCACATTTGTTTTTCACCCCTTTTTTATCTACTTGCCGGCAGATATATTTAAATATCCACCGCGGCGTTGCTATGGTGTTTTGGTGCGGCAAGATTTTTAATTTTTTGATTGATGGGAGCAGGCGCGGCAGGATTTTTAATTTTTTTGATTGACGGGAGCAGGCGCGGCAGCAATTAGTCACGATGAGTCCGCCTATAAAAACCCATTGCTCCCTGATGTGAGAAGTCGTCGACTGGTGTTTTACCGTGGTGAAAACCAAAAGATTCCCCGCTCCCTCTTCCTTCCCGTAGATTGCATTGCCTTTCAGCCGTTTCGCCCCCTTTGCTTCCTCTCCCCATTGCTTCTACCTGGTGCCATGGCGGCGTAGCAGATCACGGAGTCCGAGGTGAGGTGCCTGACACTGGCTCTCGTCGACCGGGAGCGGGCTCTGCGGGCGGTTGCACCCTGCATCACCAACGTCGTGCGCCTCGAGAAGCAGAGGGACTTCGGTGGTGTTTAGGCGCCCTCTGCATGGGCATGTCCATGTCTCGGCGCAACATGACCGTTGGATCAAACTCAGACGGTGCAGATCAGTCACTGTAGCACAAAGCGTGTGGGTGTGTTTGGTTGCATTCTCATCTCAATATAGTTGTTTCCTCTTCGTGTATTTTTGTCAACCTACTAGTGTGGACTCATGCACCCTTCATGCACTCTGCCAAAGACCCAAAAGTGGGTCGAGAAGGGAACTTTTCCTCCCATCCCGTGCACCCTTCATAGACCCTGCCTAACACTATTCATGCTTCATATGGTTCATGTTTCATGGAGTACTGTAGCACTGTACTCTCCGTGCACTGTGGACCTAGTTCTGATAACATTGATCTCACCGTTCATTCTCGACCGGACAGTCGAAAAAGCGGTACTATGTTACATATAGGAGTAGTTGACATGCGCACAACATCATTTGTTATTGTCATATCTTACCACACTAGCAACAAGATTGTGTAGTGCTGACGTATGAACCACTGCACATGCCTAGTAGTAGGAGCACTGTGTATGTTCAAGTGGCTGCCGTGTTTCGCACTCCTCCGTCGTAAGAGTGGAAACGCTTGCTATAATCATTTTTTTCTTCAGAAAAACAGTGGACACGCTCTACCATGCGGATCCTCCTCCAGCCATGCACTAAATTACTCACTTTCTAGCAGTAAATTACTCACTTTCTACCATGTGTGGGACAGCCAGCACCTGGGTCCACTAGCCATGCACTAAATTACTCCATAGTAGAGTGACGGTAGACTACCCCGATCGAACTGCCGCAGTAATTCCCAATGAGACATCAAATCACAAAACCCCCTCCTTTCTAGCAGTAAGTTGGACGGACGAAGCAACCATCATTTCACTCTTCTCTCTCAGCTTCGTCTCTTGAAGAAAACCCCCACTCGCTTCACTTCTCCCTCGTCTCGTTCCTCCTTTCACTCTTCTCTCTCAGCTCCCTCTCTTGGATGGACGCCGGAGCACCGGCCGACGTGATGTCTATGGCTCTGGCCAAAATCGTCGAGGCTCATGGTACAAAGAAGCGCAAGCACCCCACCGATACTACCGCAGACAAGCTCAAAGCCATCGCCCTGTCCAAGCCCCCCTCTCTGGGATCCCTCATTAAGCAAGTCCAGGTAATGTCTCCGGTTGACGATCTTTTTCTCGATCTTGATCGTGTTTTTTCATCTAACACGCAGTACTAGTAGTACAACTTTCTGGGTGATCTTGCATGTGATTTTAGTGTGCCAAATGACGGTTCTAAATTCCTCTTTTGACCAAAACATGCAAAAGGTTGACACTGATTTCTTATAGATTACTTTCAACTACTCCCTCTGTCCCAAATTTCTTGTCTTAGATTTGTCTAGATACGGATGTATCTAATACTAAAATGTGACTTGATACATCCGTATCTAGACAAATCTAAGACAAGAATTTTGGGACGGAGGGAGTACTTTATGAACATCAATGCTACCTTTTAAGAGGGTATATTTGCCTCAGTAACTTGTGTTATGGATATTGCATGTAATCCCTCTGCTCTCATGCCTTTGAAGACATGTTCTAGTGTCTTTGTTCACTCATTTCTGTGCGTATATGTAGTCATATATGGAGTATAATATCGAAAATCATCTTATATTTCTGAACGGAGGTAGTAATAAAATATGGTTTCTGTTTGAATTAGAACCAGGTCCGCGGTGGAGATGAAGTTCTCAAAGTCATGCCGTGTGAACTGGAAGACCTGATGATGAGTTCTACTGCTGAACTATCCAGCTGTTGTGTCCTTGTCGCCACGTGTCCTGAACTAGTGTTTTCCTGTAGCATTGTTGTCAGGCGTGTTCTCGAGGCTGTACTTGACCACAACAATTTCCTGGCTGTGCCTTCGATTACGAAGGGTGTGGTTCTTGTAAAGCTTCCCAACAAATCTGATGCGGCCTGTCTTCATCATCATGTTTATGAGTGGAAAGACCACTCTGTTAGGTTCTCCAAGGTTGACAAGATGGTGATGGTGCATGTAGACATCTCACACGAAGTCCATGGCCTAGTCAGTTATGCGGGGTTCATCCCGTAGGTCGGTGGCAAGAAATAGTCTGCAGAGTTTAGTTAGTGCAACTTTGCTTGTCTGTAGTAAGTACTATTGTTCAGTACTTGATTTGTGTTTGTGAACCCTGTATTGTTTATTAGTACTGCCGCTTTTGGTGTGTGGTCAGTCCTGAGAACGGTCTATGTTAATGTCTGTCCACTCAATTCAGTCTGTATATTTTGAAGTATCCAGATCATATTTTTTGTGAGGACGGTTTATCAATTATGGTTACACTCCAATATCTGTATGCATTGCAGGGTTTATCGCACCCACCAGGATTTCCAGTCCCATGGATGTTCGGTCCATACGATTTGTCACGACCTTTGGACTGTCCTGCTTGTGGGAGTAGGCGGGGCCCCTGCATGCCACGCGTAGTTGGACGATCAATCTTCTGTTTAGTACTTCAACATAGTGATTTCCTGGTAAGGATTCACTCGTGTCACATCAAGTAAATCTTATTGATTTACTGTCTAAATCTTATTGATTTAATGTCATGTTTTCTTTCTTTTCCTGCAATTTTACGATGTAGGTTTTGCCATGTGACATTCATCACAGAATAAATTGTTGGGTTTGCTCTACGATGGCTATTTTTGCAGGTTTCACTTCTTATGTCGTGTCAGTAACGAAGGCACTGTCCATCACTTATATTACTGGAAAAAATTGGATCAGTCTGTTGTCTGAGTACAAGCTGAATCCCTATGATGAACTGCAGTTTGGTTTAACAAAAACGCCACAATTAGTCCTTCTCGCGTTTAAAAGAAATGAAGAAAAAAACTGGATCACCGTCACGGATCCTAGTCAAGTTAGAAAGTTGATCATAGCAGACAAGACATGATCGCCGCTGTCTCACACAGATCGAGCACCGGCAGTTTCTCTAGCACTGACAGCAGTAGCAGCTCAGTCTGATCCAGCTGAGGATTGGGCACCGACCGCATCAGCGGATCAGTCTATTCTACCGGAGGATCGGGCATCGACACTGGCACCTGATCCGACACTAGCACCAGCTCTACAGGGAGCACCATCTCCGGCAGCAGCAGCGGCTTCAGCACATGCACCAACACTTGCACTTGCATCTGCTCTGGCCCGTCCAGTTGCACCGGCAATAGACTTAGCTGCAGTTTGCACTTCATATACAAAGTCCTTACAAAAACCGACATGTCCACCTTCTTGGTAAGCATTGGCCGCCCAAGTTCTTCGTTCTTTTTTCTTTCCATGTTGTTTCACATGATTCACTGTGTTGATCTAACTGTTTGGGTATGTCTTCTTGTTTGCAAACAGAGAATTCCTAAAGCAACGAGGGAGTCGTTCAACAATCCGGGCGACCGTGGCCAAGTTTCTCTTACCATGCATAGCCTTGGTGTGAATGAACATGCTCAATATACCGTAAGTACAAAGGATGGTCACATGATGATTGATGCTAAAGGATGCTCAAGGTTCAAATCTAAATCATATCTTGCGGTAGGGGATGATGTCAAAATCGAACTTTCTCGGCAAGGAGAGCTGGTCCAAATCAACTTTGAAATTCTTCAGTAGCAGCACGCAACTGCCGAACTGATCTATCCTCCGAGAGATTTTGATGTAATAATCTAGCATGGTGAAACAAGTGTCCTGTGTGTATAAGTAGTACGACAGTATTTTTTATCACATGGTATATCGTTGATAGAATTGCATCTCTGATTGCTGGTTAGGAACTGTCGTTCGATTTCATTCCAACAGTTGTCGTGCTTTATTCAATTTTGTGTATTCGCCTTGCGACAGCATCTAAAACCAGCGCCGTACCGATCGCTTGCAATATGAAAAGCGCTGAGGTAGAACACATGGGCCCCCAAACATGCAGGGTCGGCCTGCGGCCCAAAGTCCAGAACCGTGAGCCTATCTGAGTATTATATTCTCAGCTGAACCCCCACAATGCCCGTGTGTTGCAAAGGGAGTATATTTCTCGGCAAGGTGAGCCTGTCATATAAAAGATTTGTATATTCTTTACAGAGGGAGTATCTCTCTGTCAAAAAATATATTTATGTGTAACTAGTTACTCCTGTCTTTCTACTTCCTTTCGCTGATATGTTGGGTAACCGACAACGGGGTCCACGTGCCATATGCACAAATTAGAGTGCACAACTTCACGGTAGACACACCCCGGTCATAGCGCCAAAGTAATGCCCAATGAGCTGTCAAATCACAACCCCCCCTTTCCAGCTTTAGCAGTAAGCTGGACGGACGAAGCGGCAATATTTCACTAGGCATGAATCCCCTTCTCCCTCGTCTACTTGTTCAGAGAAAAACCCCTCTCGGCGATTGCATAGGGTTTTCTCATGGAGAACCAGGTACGAATTCTTCATCCATCCCTGATAAATCCAAGTCCCTTGGTCGCAGCCGCAGTTGATGAATTTTTCTTCCTACTGAATCTAGTGTGTTTCATTTGCAGTGCCCAAAGTGTGAGTACTCTACAGGTTTTTGCGCCCTCGGCGAGACGCCACACTTGTTCCTTCTCATCCCAACACAGCATTTTGAAACGTGCATAGTATGTTCCTAGAATCCTCTTTTCTATCCGGGAGGGTGGTTTTTTTTAAAATGTTGTGTTCTCATATTATTTTTCCTGTAGTGTATTATTTGCTCCTCCAGAACACATGTACTCAAGATGCTCGGCCTTGCCATAACTGAATACACTAGTTTAATGGTCACAGTGAAGACAAGCCATGGATATAAGTTCCGAGTTGGGTTCATGAACCAAGAAGATCGCTGCTTTTTTATGGCCGAACTTGGATAAACTTTCTCAAGTGTTACGGACTGAAAGTTGGCGCACGAATGTTGATGGAAATAGCAGAACCTGGTCTCATCTTCAGTGCGATCTTCCACCCCGACGTTGTTCCAATTGTTCATCCATGTTAGTTTTGTATCTGGTTCTTGCTTGTTGCCTTGATTACTTCTTAATCCACCTATTCTGTCTAACTAATCACAATTTAACTTTAGAAGTAGCAACGAATCTCTCACGAAGATGCTACTTCTAACTAATATTTTCTTATAATTGGTGGCACGTGTAGGTTTTTTCAGAGTTAAGCAGTCTGCTCGTTTGTTACTCTGTAATAACTCGGCTGTTACTAATGGCACTGAAGTTGACTGGATCGACATCCACAAGTTCCTACACTTTATTGATCGTCTTGAGGTCCTTGTGGGGCGTTTCAATGGTGGAAGGCCACGTGGGATATGTGTGCCACTGCTGCACTCGTTGAACAGGTCCAACTGTGTCGAGAAACTTATGGTACGAGCTGTTTTCTGTTATATATGTTGTTCATAAACTATTGCTTATACACAGTTTTACAGCTGTGATCTTCTTGAAACAGGAACTGCCGAGTTCTATTGTTCCTATACAGATGCCTGACCATGGTCGGGTCAGACTTGCGCTTGGTCACAACATGATGTTTATGTCGACCTACTCAATTCCCCTTGGAGGTGAAAAGATACTTATTCATGGGTGGTCTCAAATAATGAAGGCCCGTCCATCTTGGAGAATAGGACAGAAGATTATGTTCATGCTTTTCCATGGCTCTAAAGCGAATATCCTGTTTATTGACCACGTTGCGAGATGAAGCCGCTTTCAGAAGGTTGTGGATGCGCGGGGTGGCGCCTGGGCCTTGTCCTGGGGCTTGGCGGCCTCACCCTTGGTTAACTGTAGGCAAAGTAGCACTGTTCGAGGCGTGCTTTGTACGGTTGAACCTGTATAAGTACTCATACTGCTTTCAGCTTTGGTTGTTAAGTGCCCCTGCTGGTTTCAGTTAAGGTTGTTAAGTACTCCTGCTGCTTTTACAGTCTGTCGTGTTTCTTCAGTCCTGTCTTCCTCCAGCCGCCAAAACCAAACCAGCGCCGGCGGGGCCGCCTGCTTCCGCCTCCCACGGCTGGCTGCGCCTCAGCGCACGCATCGCCGCCCCACCGTCTCCTAAATCGTTAACGCCGACGTCCTCCGCGCGCTTTGGTGCGCTCGCCGCGGCGCCGCCCTCTCGCGTTGTCAACATGGTCAACAAACAACAGGAATCGGCAGAAGTACGTGGAGAGGATGACAGTAGGGGCCCACCACGTCAGCGTATGGAAAAATAAAATGCTTCCTCCTAGTGTTTTCCTGACATCTGGGACCCACGACATTGTGAGCGTATATAGTCAATAGACAAGAGAACAGCACAAGATCGGCTGACACCTGGGACGTAGCTACTCGAGCAGTATTTTTTTGTTTGGTATTGTTGAGACGGAGCAGGGTTTGAACTGGGCTTGTGGCCCGTCTAGCCCAGGCTTATATTTTATGTTCACCATGTGACCAGCCCAGCTATTTTTTCTTTGTGAAAATGAGCCCAGTTTATTTTTTCTGAAGAATACCCAATCCAGGCCTACTTATTTTTCTACGCCCTGATGGGCTGCAACTCTTTCAAGACGCCTGCAAATCTTGAAAGTAATATGAAATGGGTTGTAAATATAAAAACAGATGACAAATTGGCAATTACTTTATAATTTCTGAATTTTTTCACATTTTCAGATTCCTATTTCACTGGGCATTAACCTAATTTAAATATATCTTCAAAGTACTTTAAATCTGGCTCGACATTTCGGTATTAAAAATAGTTTGGAACCCACAGAAATATGCGAAATTAGCCTTGGCCAACCAAAAAACGACTGCAATAAATTGCATAAGAAGTTGCCATGAGCTATATATAAATTATTAAAAAAGAGGGAGTGGTCTGACTAGTGGGCCTGTTTAGTTGATGCGTATGCAAGATTTTTTTAGTTATTATATACGTCAACAAACAATTCTAGCAGACGTAACCATTTGATGTCAATCCAACGGCCGTCGTGTTTCTTCAATCTCTGATCTTCTTGCTCTAGCCGCCAAAGCAGCGCCGGCGGGACCGCCTACTCCCGCCTCCCGTGGACGGCTGTGCTATCGTGCAGGCCTCAGCGCCCCCTTCTACTCCCACCGTTGGCCAGGGTATCCCTCTACTCACCCACACCCCCTGTTATTCTGTGGCGATGGCAGCCTCACACCGCAGCCGAACCGGTGAACCCTCGTACTCCTCTCCGCGCGGGCTTCCACTGTCGCGTCTTCCCCTGCTCTGCGTCGTCCCCTTCCTAGGCCTCACCACCGTCCATCGCCGTGGTGCTCTCGGCGCGGCGTGGTCAATGTGGTCAACGACCGACTTCCATCAAAAGAGTACTATACGTGGAGAGGCTGACAGCTGGGTCCACGGCAGCCGCAAGGAAGTGCCTCCTTATTACACAGAAAATAATTATTCCTCCACCTGACAGCAGGGACCCACCGGACGGGCCACCAGTATTTCGCGAAAAAAACATTTCCCCCTGACTACTGGGACCCACAGAATGGGCCACCGTATTTCGCGAAAAAAACGTTGCCCCCGTTGTCAGCTCGGACCCACCGGAAGTGCCTCCTTATTACGCACAAAAAAATGAATACACCCGTGCTAGCTGGGACCCACCTTGGTGGGAGGCTGACTTGTGGGCCTACTAAGTTGACTGAGAGGGAGGCCTTTGTCAACTTTAGTCAATATATGAACGATTCTAGCTCCAGTGATCGTACGATGTCCATCCAACGGTCGTAGTGCTTCTTCAACCTCTGATCTTCTTGCTCCAGCCGCCCAAAGCAGCACCGGTCGTGCCGCCTGCTCCTGCCGCCCGTGGCCGGCTGTGATACCGCGGAGGCCTCGCCGCCCCCTACTACTCCCACCGCTGGCCAGGCCATCCCTCTAGGCACACACACCCCCTGTTATTCTGCGGCGACGGCAGCCTCACACCGCAGCCGAACGAGTGAACCCTCATACTCCTTTACGCGTGGGCATCCACTGCCGCGTCTTCCCCGGCTCCGCGGCGTCCCCTTCCTAGGCCTCTCCGTCATCCACCGCCCTGGTGCTCTCGGCGCGGCATGGTCAATGTGGTCAAGGAATGGCTTCCATCGGACGTGGACTGTATGTGGAGAGGCTGACAGCTGGGTCCATGGCCGCAGCAAGGAAGTGCCTCCTTATTACGGCAAAATAATTATTCCTCCACCTGACAACGGGGACCCACCGGATGGCCCCCGTATTTTGCGAAAAAAATGTTTCCCCTTGACTGCTGGGACCCACCGGCTACATCTTTGCATGCAAGGAACTGCGTTTGAAATAAAACGATTGGCCCCCTTGAGTGTTGGGACCCACCAGCTACATCTTCGCACGCAAGGAAGTGCGTCCGAAAAAAAATGATTCGCCCCCCTGACTGCTGGGACCCACCAGCTACATCTTCGCACGCAAGGAAGTGCGTCCGGGCAAAAAAATGATTCCCCCCTGACTGTTGGGACCCAGCAACTACACCTTCGCACGCAAGGAAGTGCGTCTGGGCAAAAAAACAAAAACAAAACAATTTGCCCCCCTGACTGCTGGGATCCACCAGCTACATCTTCGCAGGCAAGGAAGTGCCTGACAGTCGGGACCCACCTGGTCGAAGCATACATAGCATTGTCATTCTGGTCGCGAACGTGTATGTACATATATACTGGACGATGTAGAGGTGCGCACGTGTCGTAGTAGAGGCGCGCATGTAGCATGTACACGTACGTACGGCGGTCAGGGTGCAAGAAAGAAAATACAACCACATACGTATATACGGGCAGGGTCTCGAACGCCTACTCGCGCATACGTACGACCAGGGCTCGTGTACATGGCTGGGTCGTTACGGAGAAACAACTTCATCGTTGTGTTCATTGGGAGGCAACGGAATGCGTCGTGTTCATGGGGAGGCAACGGAATGCGTCGTGTTCATGGGGGAGGCAACGGAATGTGTCGTGTTCATCGGGAGGCAACGGAACGCGTGGGAGCCAATCGGCTAGGTCGGAAATGGAATGTGTGGTCGTGTTCATCGGGAGGGCTTGGACAGAACAGGCGATGGAAACGAGGCCTGGCGTACCGCAAAACAGAGGAAACGGCCTTGTGTTCGACCAACCACATTCGAAACGGGATCCTGTCCATCAGGAGGGGTCTGGCGTACCGCAAAATGGAGGAAACAGACCTCCTACGGTCGAAACGGGGGTCCTGTTGATCGGGAGGGGTGTGGCGTACCGCAAAATGGAGGAAACGGACTTGTGTTGGAGCGCTACGGTCGAAACGGGGGTCATGTTGATCGGGAGGAGTGTGGCGTACCGCAAAACGGGACTCCATGGGATACTATTCATCTCCACCGTCGACCTCCTCCAGCCTCCACGGGCTCCTGTTCATCTAGCCTCCACCGCGCGCTACTCCACCGGCTACTGTTCAACCACCCCTCCACGGGCACCCCTCCACCGTATACTGTTCATCCAGCCCTCCACACCACGGGGTCCTATTCAACCACCCCTCCACGGGCACCCCTCCACCGCCTATTGTTCATCCAGCCCTCCACACCACGGGGTCCTGTTCATCCAGAGGCAACACCACCACTCACTGTTCATCCACCCCCCCCCCCCACAACGCTCACTGTTCATCCAATTGATTGGCTTCAGTTAGCAGCAGTAGCGAAGGAATCGCTCGATCGGATTCATTTAACAGCCATCGATCGATCGCTCAGGTTCAGTAACGCGTAGCCTGCAGTGCAATCGCTCGGGTTCAGTTAGAGCCCAACGCCTCGCTCGGGTTCAGTTAGAGCCAACGCCTCGCACACACGCGCGTACGTGTACGAGAGAAATGCACACCGCTCGGCCCCCGACCTCCCACCGTAACCGGGAACTCCCCGAAATTTTCCTCCCCCTCGCTTCTACCACGGTTTTTTCCGTCATGGACGGCCCAAAGAATGTCATGCAGTTGCGTCTGCGGCCCGCCCAGGACGAAAAGCCCATTTTCTGTCATGATTTTTTGTCATAGAAGTAGGAGCCCACCACATCTATGATGATAGCGGGTTTTGTCACAATTATCGTCAGAGAAGTGTCATATGTATGACAGGAATTTTTTTTCATTCGGCCCAAAATGTCACGAATGTGTCTTTTTTGTAGTGCAACCAATGCGATAAGGGGTTGTCAATCCCTACACGGCCACTTACGAGAGTGAGATCTGATAGATATGATAAGATAATATTTTTTGCTATTTTTGTGATAAAGATGCAAAGTAAAATAAAAGCAAAGTAAAAAAGCAAAGGAAATAACTAAGTATTGGGAGATTAATATGATGAAGATAGACCCGGGGGCCATAGGTTTCACTAGTGGCTTCTCTCGAGAGCATAAGTATTCTACGGTGGGTGAACAAATTACTGTTGAGCAATTGACAGAATTGAGCATAGTTATGAGAATATCTAGGTATGATCATGTATATAGGCATCACATCCGAGACAAGTAGACCTAGTCCTGCCTGCATCTACTACTATTACTCCACTCATCGACCGCTATCCAGCATGCATCTAGAGTATTAAGTTAATGAAAATAGAGTAACGCCTTAAGCAAGATGACATGATGTAGAGGGATAAACTCATGCAATATGATGAAAACCCCATCTTGTTATCCTCGATGGCAACAATACAATACGTGCCTTGCTGCCCCTACTGTCACTGGGAAAGGACACCGCAAGATTGAGCCCAAAGCTAAGCACTTCTCCCATTGCAAGAAAGATCAATCTAGTAGGCCAAACCAAATTGATAATTCGAAGAGACTTGCAAAGATAACCAATCATACATAAAAGAATTCAGAGAACATTCAAATATTGTTCATAGATAGACTTGATCATAAACCCACAATTCATCGGTCTCAGCAAACACACCGCAAAAAGAAGATTACATCGAATAGATCTCCACAAGAGAGGGGGAGAACATTGTATTGAGATCCAAAAAGAGAGAAGAAGCCATCTAGCTACTAACTATGGACCCGTAGGCCTGAGGTAAACTACTCACACTTCATCGGAGGGGCTATGGTGATGATGTAGAAGCCCTCCGTGATCGATGCCCCCTCTGGCAGAGGTCCAGAACAGGCCCCAAGATGGGATCTCGTGGATACAGAAAGTTGCGGCGGTGGAATTAGGGTTTTGGCTCTGTATCTGATCATTTGGGGGTACATAGGTATATATATAGGAGGAAGGAGTACGTCGGTGGAGCAACAGGGGGCCCATGAGGGTGGAGGGCGCGCCTGGGGGGTAGGCGCGCCCCCCTACCTCGTGGCCTCCTCTTTTGTTTCTCGACGTAGGGTCCAAGTCCCCTGGATCACGTTCAGTGAGAAAATCACGTTCCCGAAGGTTTCATTCCGTTTGGACTCCGTTTGATATTCCTTTTCTTCGAAACCCTGAAATAGGCAAAAACAGCAATTCTGGGCTGAGCCTCCGGTTAATAGGTTAGTCCCAAAAATAATATAAAAGTGGATAATAAAGCCCAATAATGTCCAAAACAGTAGATAATATAGCATGTAGCAATCAAAAATTATAGATACGTTGGAGACGTATCAAGCATCCCCATGCTTAATTCCTGCTCGTCCTCGAGTAGGTAAATGATAAAAATAGAATTTTTGATGCGGTGTGCTACTTGTCATAATTTTATTGTAATTCTTCTTAATTGTGGTATGAATATTCAGATCCGAACGATTCAAGAAAAAATTTCATATTGACATAAAAATAATAATACTTCAAGCATACTAACAAAGCAATTATGTCTTCTCAAAATAACATGGCCAAAGAAAGTTCATCCCTACAAAATCATATAGTTTAGTCATGCTCCATTTTCGTCACACAAGAATGCTCTCATCATGCACAACCCCGATGACAAGCCAAGCAATTGTTTCATACTTTAGTAATCTCAAACCTATAAACTTTCACGCAATATATGAGTGCGAGCCATGGACATAGCACTATGGGTGGAATAGAATATAATGAGGGGAGTTATGTGGAGAAGACAAAAAGGAGAAAGTCTCACATCAACGAGGCTAATCAATGGGCTATGGAGATGCCCACCGATTGATGTTAATGCAAGGAGTAGGGATTGCCATGCAACGGATGCACTAGAGTTATAAATGTTTGAAAGCTCAACAAAAGAAACTAAGTGAGCGTGCATCCAACTTGCTTGCTCAGGAAGACCTAGGGCACTTGAGGAGGCCCATTGTTGGAATATACAAGCCAAGTTCTATAATGAAAATTCCCACTAGTATATGAAAGTGATAAAACAAGAGACTCTCTATCATGAAGATTACGGTGCTACTTTGAAGCACAAGTGTGGCAAAGGATAATAACATTGTCCCTTCACTCTTTTTCTCTCTTTTTTTTATTTGGCCTTTTCTCTCTTTTTATATGGCCTTTCTCTCTCTCTTTTTTATAATTCCCCACTTGGGACAATGTTCTAGAAAATGATGATCATCACACTTCTATTTATTTTACAACTCAATGATTACAACTCGATACTAGAACAAAAAATGACTCTATATGAATGCCTCCGGCAGTGTACCGGGATATGTAATGGACCAAGAGTGACATGTATGAAAGAATTATGAACGGTGGCTTTGCCACAAATACTATGTCAACTACATGATCATGCTAAGCAATATGACAATAATGAATGTGTCATGATAAACGAAATGGTGGAAAGTTGCATGGCAATATATCTCGGAATGACTATGGAAATGCCATAATAGGTAGGTATGGTGGCTGTTTTGAGGAAGATATAAGGAGGTTTATGTGTGAAAGAGCGTATCATATCACAAGGTTTGGATGCACCGGCGAAGTTTGCGCCAACTCTCAATGTGAGAAAGGGCAATGCACGGTACCGAAGAGGCTAGCAAGGATGGAAAGGTGAGAGTGCGTATAATCCATGGACTCAACATTAGTCATAAAGAACTCACATACTTATTGCAAAAATCTACAAGTCATCAAAAACCTCGGCACTACGCGCATGCTCCTAGGGGGATAGATTGGTAGGAAAAGACCATCGCTCGTACCCGACCGCCACTCATAAGGAGGACAATCAAATAACACCTCATGTTTCAAATTTGTTACATAAGGTTTACCATACGTGCATGCTACAGGACTTGCAAACTTCAACACAAGCATTTCTCAATTTCACAACTACTCAACTAGCACGACTTTGATATTATTACCTCCATATCTCAAAACAATCATCAAGCATCAAACTTCTCTTAGTATTCAAAACACTCATAAGAAATTTTACTAATCTTGAATACCTAGCATATTAGGATTTTAAGCAAATTACCATGCTATTTAAGACTCAAAACAATCTAAGTGAAGCATCAGAGATCAATAGTTTCTATAAAACAAATCCACCACCGTGGTATAAAAGATATAAGTGAAGTACTAGAGGAAAACTATATAACTCAAAAGATATAAGCGAAGCACATAGAGTATTCTAATAAATTCCAAATCATGTATGGATATCTCAAAAGGTGTGTACAGAAAGGTTGATTGTGGTAAACTAAAAAGTAAAGACTCAAATCATACAAGACGCTCCAAGCAAAACACATATCATGTGGTGAATAAAAATATAGCTCCAAGTAAAGTTACCGATAGAAGTAGACGAAAGAGGGGATGCCTTCCGGGGAATCCCCAAGCTTTGGCTTTTATGTGTCCTTAGATTATCTTGGGGGTGCCATGGGCATCCCCAAGCTTAGGCTCTTGCCACTCCTTGTTCGATAATCCATCAAATCTTTACCCAAAACTTGAAAACTTCACAACACAAAACTCAAAGTAGAAAATCTCATGAGCTCCGTTAGCGAAAGAAAACAAAGGACCACTTCAAGGTACTGTATGAACTCATTATTTATTTATATTGGTGTTAAACCTACTGTATTACAACTTCTCTATGGTTTATAAACTATTTTACTAGCCATAGATTCATCAAAATAAGCAAACAACACACGAAAAACAGAGTCTGTCAAAAACAGAACGGTCTGTAGTAATCTGTAGCTAGCGCAAGATCTGGAACCCCAAAAATTCTAAAATAAATTGCTGGAAGTGAGGAATTTATCTATTAATTATCTTAAAAATAATTAACTAAATAGCACTTTCCAAATAAAAATGGCAGCAGTTCTCGTGAGCGCTAAAGTTTCTGTTTTTTACAGCAAGTTTACCAAGACTTTCCTCAAGTCTTCCCAACGGTTCTACTTGGCACAAACACTAATTAAACAAAAAAATACACAACCAAAAAAGAGGCTAGATAAATTATTTATTACTAAACAGGAGCAAAAAGCAAGGAATAAAAATTAAATTGGGTTGCCTCCCAACAAGCGCTATCGTTTAACGCCCCTAGCTAGGCATAACAAGCAACGATAGATCTAGGTATTGCCATCTTTGGTAAGCAATCCATAAGTGGCTCTCGTAATAGATTCATAAGGTAATTTAATTTTCTTTCTAGGAAAGTGTTCCATGCCTTTCCTTAATGGAAATTGGAATCTAATATTTCCTTCCTTCATATCAATAATTGCACCAATCGTTCTAAGGAAAGGTCTACCAAGAATAATAGGACATGAAGGATTGCCATCTATGTCAAGAACAATAAAATCTACGGGCACATAATTCCTATTTTCAATAATAAGAACATCCTTAATTCTTCCCATAGGTTTCTTAATAGTGGAATCCGCAAGGTGCAAGTTTAGAGAGCAATCATCAAAATCACGGAAACCTAACAAATCACACAAAGTCTTTTGAATCGTGGAAACACTAGCACCCAAATCACAGAAAGCATAGCATTCGTGATCTTTAATTTTAATTTTAATAGTTGGTTCCCACTCATCATAAAGTTTTCTAGGGATATAAACTTCCAATTCAAGTTTTTCTTCATAAGATTGCATCAAGGCATCAACGATATGTTTAGTAAACGCTTTATTTTGACTATAAGCGTGAGGAGAATTTAGCATGGATTGCAACAAGGAAATACAATCAATCGAAGAGCAATTTTCATAGTTAAATTCCTTGAAATCCATAATAGTGGGTTTAGCAACATCTAGGGTTTTAATTTCTTCAATCCCACTTTAATCAATTTTAGCATCAAGATCAAAAAATTCCGAATTCTTGGAACGCCTTCTAGGTAAAGGTGGATCATATTCAGTCCCATAATTATCAAGATTAATATTGCAAAATAAATATTTAATAGGGGACACATCAATAACTTTTATATCTTCATCCTTATTTTCATAGGAACTAGAAGAACACGCTCTTATAAATGCATCTTTCTTAGCACGCTGTCCGTGTCAAAACCGGCGGATCTATGGGTAGGGGGTCCCGAACTATGCGTCTAAGGCGGATGGTAACAAGAGGCAGGGGACACGATGTTTACCCAGGTTCGGGCCCTCTTGATGGAGGTAATACCCTACGTCCTGCTTGATTGTTCTTGATAATATGAGTATTACAAGAGTTGATATACCACGAGATCAGAGAGGCTAAACCCTAAAAGCTAGCCTATGGTATGATTGTATGTTGTCCTACGGACTAAAACCCTCCGGTTTATATAGGCACTGGAGGGGGCTAGGGTTACACAAGGTCGGTTACAAAGGAGGAGATATACATATCCGTATTGCCTAGTTTGCCTTCCGCGCCAAGTAGAGTCCCATCCGGACACGGGACAAAGTCTTCAATCTCGTATCTTCATAGTCCAACAGTCCGGCCAAAGGATATAGTCCGGCTGTCCGGAGACCCCCTAATCCAGGACTCCCTCAGTAGCCCCTGAACCAGGCTTCAATGACGATGAGTCCGGCGCACAGTATTGTCTTCGGCATTGCAAGGCGGTTCCTCCTCCGAATACACCATGGAAGAGTTTGAATATGAGGATAGTGTCCGACCCTGCAAAATAAGTTCCACATACCACCATAGAGAGAATAATATTTCCACAAATCTAATCTGCTAACACGTTTTGACAGCATGACATCACGCCACAGCCCGGTCATTATTTGAACTGATTTTCTTTAACCAGCCCCACACATAACGCGAGGCGGTTTCCTTGACACGTCTTGTCAAAGCAGAGATCGTTTTCCCCTTATCACAGGATTCTCATCAATACAGATGTGGGTAACCCAACCGTGCCCATTGGTATGACTCCTAGATCTTAGGTATGTCTCAAACGGCCATGAGGAGGACGCCTAATATTCACCCTCTTTATAAAGGGGACAAGGCTTTTTCTTTTTTCCCTCCCGCGTTCCATCGAATCCTTCCCCCGCCTCGAGTTCTAACACCCAAAGCTCAGGTCAGGTACTTCGAACCTTCAACTATGTCCGGATCCAACCTTCAAGGTCGGTGGATGCCTTCCTCCGTCATAGAGGAGGACACCAAGAAGTTGAGAGACGCCAGATATCTAACCGCCGAAATTTCGCATAGGCTGCCTACCCGAGGGCAGGTCGTCCCTACTCCCGAACCCAATGAGAGCGTTGTGATCATCTCCCACTTCCTCCGAGGACTAGGCCTTGCTCCGGATCCCTTTGTTAGGGGTCTTATGTTCTATTACGGGCTGGATTTTCATGATATGGCCCCGGATTCCCTTCTTCACATCTCATCATTTATTGTCGTATGTGAGGCCTTCCTCCGCATTACCCCTCACTTTGGCTGTGGCTCAAGACCTTCGATATGAAGCCAAAGATGATCAAGGGGCAGCACGCAGCGTGCGGAGGTGCTTTGATAAGCAAAACCACTCACGCTCCATGGCCAGAGGGTTCCTTCCCAGAGGTGTCCGGATTGTGGCAGCAGGAGTGGTTCTACATCACAGCTCCCCGAACTGCCAACTGGGTAGCTGCCCCTACCTTTCGCTCGGGCCCCCCACCACAAATGATGTCATGGATCAGCAGGGGCTGAGCTGGGGTCCAGCCAAGACGTGCCAATGTTGCAGAGCCGTATCCGAGATCTCTTCGAGGGAGATTTCAGTCTGGTTATGGTAATGCAAGTTATGCTAGTTCGTCGAGTCCAACCTTGCAAACGTCATCCCCTCCGCATGTGGGAATTCAACCCAGAAGGACCGCATACTATTCAGCATTTCCTCGGCATGACGCACGAGGAGATGTACAAATCGTTCTTCGGACCCCATATAGAGTGTCCGAACACCACCGAGGACGTGGGCTTGAGCTGCAACCGCCCCGTTGCCCAAGTAAGTAATCTCGTGGCCGAACACGCTGTCCTTTTATTTATCATGACATCATTCTGAAGGATCGCTCTTTGACCAGGACTGGATAACAAAGGCGAAGATGATCCAGTGTTCGGCCCCCCTTCCTGAGGGCTTGGACAATCCGGTGCTGGAAAAGATGCTTGAGCCAGCACCTTATCTGGTGCCCTCAAAGGAAGATGAAGGGGGAAAGGAAGGGCGAAAGCGGGCCTCCTTCGCTATTTATTCCAACCGAGGGAATGAGCGCCTCCGCGAGGGAGGATAACCAAGGGGAAGAATCTGACATTCTCTCCCCCCGGGGAAGGAAGAGGACTACCTCTGAAGATCCGGAAACTAAGGTTTCTTGCCACACAATGTCTGCACGGGGATTAGCCCTCTACTGAGCTGTAAGTAATTGAAAAGTACTTAATAGTGAAAAAAAACCTGCCTTACTTTCAAAGACAATAACTGATGCTTATAAATTGTAGTCCGGATCGCAGCCCTTCTCAACAGAGCTCATCTTCAGGGGATCTTCTTCCGGAGATGATGGAGAGTGAAATGCCTCCCCCGGACACCCCGGCTCAAGAAGCGGGCGACCTTGAAGTGTCATCGCGAAGGGTATCTCTAGATCCACTAGGGCCAGAGGATAACCCTTTGGCTGCCCGGAGTCCCCAGTATCCAGCTCCTAAGGAGAGCGACAACAACGGTCCATACAGTGTGCGGTCGGACGCGCTGAAGGATCTTTTGGGGCAAGCTGCCATCTCGGAAGCGCATCGTATGCTAATGGGTACGGTAATTGAAAGGATTTCATCCGCTGAAAGCGGTTTGCATGAAGCCTTTATGAGTCTACTAAAAGGCTTCGAGGTACGTGAACTAGTGTATGTTTTTAACAGTACCGCGTACGTTAGGTATGCCCTATGCAGATAGTAGCCCCTGAGACTCTGGTTGTGGTCGAAAACGGCGGAAAACAGAGGATCATAGACCCAGGTAACAACCAGACCGCCTTTATGTGCAGGTGGCTGAAGCTCCGGTGGCTAGCCGGACTGATGGGTTTGCCGAGCTAAAGCGGCAACTGGATGCGGCAGATGCCGACATCGTGCTTGCCAACAAGCGGCTTGACGAGGCACAGGGTGAGTGATTTTTCTGGTGGTCGTCACACAATAAGAGTAGCATGATGCCAGTATCTTTAATGTGTTGTGACTGCAGATGGAGCTGCCACCGTGGAGACCCTTCGGGTGGAGCTTGCCCGAGCCAAGGAGCAAGCAAGGAGTAGCAATGTGGCCGCTTTAAAGGCGGCCGAAGAATTAAGGGCCGAACAGTCCGCGCATTGCGAGAGCAAGGAAAAAATAGGCAAGATGGTTGTAGAGTTAAAAGATGCCACTGACCGTTACCAGCTTCTTGAAGAAGAGAACCGGGCGAAGGCGACGGACCTGGAGAAGGCCCGGGTGGCTGCCAAGGAAGCCCGCTCCAAAATTAGAGCGACGAAGGAGGAGCTGAACCAAGCTGCAGATATCGTGTCTGGGAAGCCCTTCTTGTTGCGGACTAAGTTCAGAGATCGGAAGTACGCTCCGCTGGACCGGCTATGGAGTTCTGCGGACACGCACGTGGATTTGGTTGCAAGTGCTGCTGATGCGGCCGAGTACTTCAAGGATCAGAAAGGTCCCAAAGTGGAAAAGATGTTTTGGTCACAGTTCCACGCTCCAGTCCGTTCGCTGCTGTTGAATGAGCGATTGGCCGAGTGGGCCGAGCTCCATAGGTTGTCCGGACTTGCCATGAGGTCCGTTGTGGATCACCTGTGGCCGGGAGGGCCAAGGCCAAATAGCTATTTTAGCTTAGTGCAACAATTCCTTGGTGCTGTGCCACGCATCGATGCTGTAAAGAGATCGGTGTGCATAGAGGGTGTGCAGATGGCCTTTACCCGTGTCAAGACATACTGGGCGGAGATGGAGGCTACCACTGTTGCGATGTAGCGACCCGACCTCAAACGGTCAAGTCTCTGTGCTTCAGTGTCATCCCTGGATCGGTAATGCTGACACACATACTCGAGGATTTATAACAGAGTAGCAATCACACACTTATTACATCGATGTCTCCAAAGAGAACTTATTACAATAAATATGGCTTAAGGCCATCTAATACGATAACAGCAGAAGGCTTGGAAGATAAAGTGAGTCCATCAACTCCAATGGCATAGCTGAGCTGCACGGCAACGACCTAACAAACCTTACTCCTCGTCTGAAAAGTCTACAACATAATACGTTGCAGCCCGAAAACGGGTCAGCACATGGAATATGCTGGCAAAATAACACAGTAGAGCAAGAACAGATAATGCTATCACTACATGCATATTTGGCTGGTGGAAAGCTCTAAGGTTACAGTTTTTGTGAAAAGCCAATTTTTCCCTACAACAATGGAATAGATTTCAATTTAACTATCATGGTAGTTGAAACATCATTGAGAAGGTTCCTCCAACTCAATTCAAATTAAGGTAATTATCAACCCAACAATATTAATTTAGAGTGATGAGATACCTAAGATACTCCAAGTACTAGATACTCAAGATTGTCCATAACCGGGGACACGGCTAACCATCATTAGTTTATACACTCTGCAGAGGTTTGCGCACTTTTCCCCACAAGACTCAATCTCCTCCATTGGTTTTATCGCACTACAGGGTGTTTGAGAAACGGATGACCGAGACACAGTCTTTCGGAAACATTAACTCTCTACTCCGGGCAGACCATACCAAACCTACAATCCCACTACCTGCTGATCCAACTCTTCAAGAGCTTCACGTAACTTACTCAACTATGCTAGAGCCCATAATAGCTTGTGGCTACACACAGAAGTTTCTAGCATGAATAATCTTAGTTCCCTTTGAGCCTGGGTGGCGGTCCATAGGAAGATCACACGGGTACTCTGGGATTTCCAAATAATACAGGCAACACTGGGTACTCCAGGTGCCTCAATCCACCCAGATGTGTATTTAAGTTGCCACCTTAAGTTCAACCATTAATTATCAATCTCACATATGTCATGGATTTCACTCACCAAACCTCGTCTACGAGCATAGCATAGTAATATAAGCAACACGTAGAAGTAACTCCCAAGGGTTTGAATGTAACAGGGTTATAGGTTCTACCTCATCAACTACTTCCCAACCCACATGTTAATGACATCCTAACCATGCAATGTTTGAGGATTGGTACTAATGCATAAAAATTGGGTGATAAAGGGATATGATCAAAGTGTTACTTGCCTTGCTGACGATCCGCGTAACCTAGAGACTCCAAATAACACGTTTCGCACTCCGGGAATTCTATCGCAAACAAACAATAACTTACATAAGCAATCAAGCTAAGAAACACGGGTAAATCTCAAATAAGAAGATCTAACCAGAAAGTTCAACTTAAGAACTCCGTTTGCAAAAAGAATCAAATCGAACGGAGCAACGAAACTCAAACGGCGAAAGAAACAAGATCCATTTACTAATCTGGACCTAGGTCAAATTTTACAGTAGCAAAAACTTGTGCAAGTTGGTTAAGCGGAAAGAGGGTCTCGAGACGAAGATCTAGGCGCCTGAATCGCCTGATTCTGACTAACGAGCGAAAAGATAAACTAGAACGAAAATTGGATCAGAAATCGCGATCAGAAATAATTGCGGAATAATCTGATAAAAGAAAACTGTCGAACAGGCTAACGAACAAGCATTCGTTATCTGTAACTAATGAGCAAAAATCATTCGTTAAAACGAACGTACGGACGAACGTCCGCTAAAAAGAAAAACCGGGAAAAACCGGCGAACCGAAAAAAACGAGTTAGGGTTTTCTTTAAAAAACGGATCAGTTTTCTTTTTAAAAAAACCGGCGGTCTACCTCGTCGGTCTGGCGAGGTACGACAGCGACGACGTGACGGGGCGCGGTAGCGGGCAGGCGGCGGCGCGGGCGCGGTAGCGGCGGGCGACGGCGGCTTGGGGCGAGGCGGCAGCGGTGGTGGGTGGTGGTGGTCGGGGGGCGGGGCGGTATTTAAGGGGAGGCGGTGCCTTGGGGGAGGGGCAAAGGGCGGCGGCGGAGTCCTAACCGGACTCCGGTCCGGCTCGGGGCGTGGCGACGTTGGTCTCCTGAGGGAGACGGCCTCGTGGGGGAGATGGGCCGGCGGCTGGGCTTCGGCCAAGTTAGCCCTGGTGTTTTTTTAATAATTCCGCCAAAACTAAAAAAATCCTAGAAAATAAAATGAAATTCTAAAAATGCCAAAACAAATTTTCTCGGTCTAAATAAAATATTTAGAACGAGATGAACATTTTCTTGGCCCTAAAATGCAATTTTGAAAACGTGCAATTTTTCTAATGCAAGCAAAATTGCAAATAAAATCCAAAATAAAACAAATATTGATTTTAATATTTTTCCTCCAATATTTCATTTATTTTGGAGAAGTCATGTTATCTCCTCTCATATATTTTAATATGGAATATTTTCGGAGAGAAAATAAATAAAACCAAAATCCTCGTTTCAAAATTTGATAAAAAAATCAAATTTGAAAACCGGGGAAATCCCCAACTCTCTCTAAGGGTCCTTGAGTTGCTTAGGATTTCGAGGATCGCGAGACGAAATGCAATAAAATATCCTATGCAAGAATGATCTATGTATAACATTCCAAATTGAAAATTTGGGATGTTACAAACCTACCCCCCTTAAGATGAATCTCGCCCTCGAGATTTGGGTTGGCTAGAAAATAGGTGTGGGTGGTCTTTGCGGAGAACATCTTCTCATTCCCACGTGGCTTCGTCCTCGGTATGGTGGCTCCACTGAACTTTGCAAAACATGATAACCTTGCTGCAGGTGACTCGACTAGCAAACTCCAAAATATTGACTGGCTTCTCCTCATAAGTCAAGTCATTGTCCAACTGAATCGCCTCCAAGGGTATGGTATCTCTTAGCGGTATGTCGGCCATCTCAGCATGCCACTTCATCAACTGGGAAACGTGAAACACATCATGAACTCCTAACAGTCCTTCAGGTAACTCCAACTTGTAGGCAACTTCTCCCATCCGTTCCAAAACATGATATGGTCCTACAAATCTCGAGGCTAATTTCCCCTTAATTCCAAAATGTTTCACTCCTCGCAAAGGTGCTACTCACAGATATGCTCTGTCTCCAATTTCATAGGTTACCTCCTTGCGTTTCGAAACTGCATAACTCTTCTGTCTGGACTGAGCTATCTTTAATCTATCCCGGATCAGTTTAACCTTCTCCTCGAACTCTTTGATCAAGTCTGGTCCGAACAACTGTCGGTCTCCGACTTCATCCCACATCAACGGTGTTCTGCACCTTCGGCCATACAGGGCTTCAAACGGTGCCATCTTGAAACTGGCTTGGTAGCTATTGTTGTATGAGAACTCTGCGTAAGTCAAATTGTCATCCCAACTAGACCCATAATCTAGCGCACAGGCTCTCAACATGTCCTCCAAAATCTGGTTGACTCTCGGTCTGTCCATCTGTCTGCGGGTGAAATGTTGTACTGAACTCCAATCTCATTCCCAAAGTCTGGTGGAGCTGATGCCAAAACTTTGAAGTAAACTGTGTTCCTCTATCTGATACGATGGTCCTCGGAACTCCATGCAGACATACGATCCTGGTCATATATATCTTGGCCAACTTTGCACTGGTATAAGTTGTTTTCACTGGGATAAAGTGTGCCACTTTGGTCAAACGGTCAACTACTACCCATATAGAATCATATCCTGATTTGGTCCTGGGCAATCCGGTGATAAAATCCATGCCAAGTTTATCCCACTTCCATTCGGGTATCGGCATAGGCTGTAACAATCCTGCTGGCTTTTGATGCTCTGCCTTCACTGTCTGACATACATAACATACAGCCACATACTCGGCGATATCCTTCTTCATCCCTGTCCACCAGAAACGTTCCTTTAAATCCAAATACATCTTGGTGTTTCCGGGGTGTATCGAGTATGGTGAGTCATGTGCCTCCTAAAGTATTAACTTCCTAATCTCTGCGTTATTGGGCACATAAACACGGTCCTCAAACCATAAGGTGTCGTGCTCATCCTCACGAAAACCTTGGGCCTTTCCTTCGCTCATTTTCGCCTTTATCTCGGCAATCTCTTTGTCATCCTTCTGAGCTTCTAGAATCTTTCCCAACAATGTAGATTGCACCTCCATTCTTGCAACAAAACCTCTAGCAACAATCTCCAATCAAAGTTCCCGGAGATCCTCTGCTAACTCCTTCGACAATCCCGTGCTTATTAGGGTATTAGCATAGCTCTTCCGGCTCAAAGCGTCGGCTATGACATTGGGCTTGCCCGGATGATAATGAAGCTTCATGTCATAATCCTTTATAAGCTTGAACCATCTTCTCTGCCTAAGGTTCAGTTCCTTCTGGATGAAAATGTACTTCAAACTCTTATGATCCGTGTACACCTCACAATGGTTTCCAATAAGGTAATGTCTCCAAGTCTTCAACGCATGCACTACGGCCGCTAGTTCCAAATCATGCGTGGCATAATTTAACTTGTGTGGTTTTAGTTGTCGCGAGGCATACGAAACAGCTCTTCCGTCCTGCATAAGCACACTTCCAAGTCCTAAGCGAGAGGCGTCGCAATACACTTGAAAATCCTTACGTATATCCGGCAGTGTCAGCACTGGGGCTGTAGTCAAACGTTTCTTCAGCTCCTGGAAACTTGCCTCACAATTTTCCATCCATTTGAACTTGGTATCCTTCTTCAATAATTCTGTCATTGGCTTCGCGGTCTTGGAAAAATTCTCAATGAATCTCCGACAATATCCTGCAAGTCCAAGAAAACTGCGGATCTCACTAACTAAAGTGGGTGCCAACCATTCAGTGACTGACTGAATCTTGGTGGGGTCTACTACTATACCTTCTCCTGATATAACATGTCCAAGGAATCCGACTTCCTTCAACCAAAACTTGCATTTGCTGAACTTGGCATACAACTGATGTTCCCTAAGTTTCTCAAGAACTAAATGCAAATGCTCTTCGTGCTCCTCCTCGTTCTTCGAGTATACCATTGTATCATCAATGAACACCACAACAAACTTATCCAAATATTCCATGAATACCTTGTTCATCATGCTCATGAAATAGGCAGGGGTGTTAGTCAGTCCAAATGACATGACCGTATATTCGTATAGCCCGTACGGTGTGGTGAATGTTGTCTTTGGTATGTCCTTCTCTCGTATCTTCAACTGATGATATCCTGATCGCAGATCGATCTTCAAAAACACCTTAGCTCCTTGCAGCTGGTCAAACAGATCATTGATCATCGGCAATGGGTACTTGTTATTGATCATCACTTCATTCAATGCCCGATAATCAACAACCATTCTTAGGGATTTATCCTTCTTTTTGACCAATAGCACTAGGGCTCCCCATGGTGATGAACTTCGTCGAATGTAACCTTTCTCCAATAACTCCTTGATCTATTTCTTAATCTCCTTCAGATCATTCGCGGGCATCCGATAGGGTCTCTTGGATATTGGCCATGTGCCTGGCAATAGCTCTATCAAAAACTCGATATCTCGATCCAGTGGCATGCCTAGTAACTCCTCTGGGAAAACATACGGGTAATCCTTTACTACAGGCACTTCCTCCTGAACAACTCCCGTGAGGGTATTTACTTGGCTACTTCTTGGCGCATGCCTAGATATATACTTGATCCTTTTTCCCTCCGGGGTGGTGAGACAAATTGACTTACTAACACAGTCAATGTTTCCTCCAAACTTTGACATCCAGTCCATTCCTAATATCACATCCAATCCTTGTGACTCCAAGATGATTAGGTCGGACAGAAAAACATGGCTACCAATGGTTAAGGGTATCTGGTCACACCATCGACTAGCCATATACTCTGCTCCAGGTGAGCTTACTAACAAAGGGGTCCTAAGGGTTTGGGTCGGTAATTTAAACTTATCCACGAATTCCCTTGATATGTATGAATGTGATGCACCAGTATCAAAAAGAACAAGAGCGGTAAATGACTTAACCAAAAACTTATATATAACCGCGTCTGGCTGCTCTTCAACCTCCTCCACGTTAACGTGGTTCGCTTGTCCTTTGTTGAATGGATAGGGCTTCTTCCCAGTGCTCCCATTTCCGTTTCCATTCTTTCCTTCAGGGCACTCCATGGCATAGTGTCCAGTCTTCCCACACTTGAAACAAGTAACGTGGCTTAGGTCTCTCTTGGTGGGTGTGGCTGGATTTGGGCAGTTCTGATTGTTGCTTGCTCCATTCCCATTCCCATTCCTTGGGCATGTATGATTATGGTTACTCCCTCCATTATGGGTGTGGCCTCCATGGTTATGAACAAGTCCTCCCGAGTTCGGGGTTAGGCGAGGCTTCTGCTGAGCTCCTGAGTTATATCTGCCTTGTCCATACTTCCTCTTACGGTTCTCAATCTGCTGTTGCTTCCCTTCAATCATAAGAGCCTTATCTACCAACTCCTAGTAGTTGGTGAATGTTGCCACCATCAACTGCATACTCATTTCATCATTCAGCCCTTCCATGAACTTCTCCTGCTTTGCGCCATCTGTGGCCACATCATCAGGGGCATAGCGAGATAACTTGCTAAACTCATCTGCATACTGAGCCACAATATGGTTCCTCTGGCGTAAGTTGCGAATCTCACGCGTCTTCAAATTCATGGCTCCAGTTGAGACATGGGTTGTACGGAAGGCTTGCTGAAATTGGTCCCATGTCACCGTGGCTATGGGGTAGGTGACAGTGTAATTCTCACACCATGATGTTGTTAGTCCATCCAACTGATGTGTGGCAAAACACACCTTCTCAGCATCAGTACATCCTGCAATGGTTAACTCCCTTCCAATCCCGCGGAGCCAGTCATCTGCTACTATAGGCTCGGTGCTACTAGAAAACATCGGCGGCTGCAACCTCAGAAAATGGGCTAAGTTGTCAACTGGTGGTGGTGGTGATGGATTGTTGTTGTTGCCTTGGTTCTGAACTAACAACTGCATCAGGGTATTTTGTTGCTGGATCAACTGAGTGAGCTCCGATGGGAAAGCAAATCCGGGGTCACGTCTCAGAGGCATCTGGTGGGTTTAGAGGGGAGAGATTAGAATAGAATGAGGTCTAATGAGAAAGCACTACCCATATGCACATGAGACAAACACAAACATTTCACTCAATCAATCAAGCAAGGCATACAATCGGTCTAACTATCGTAAAAATGCTCGGACTACTCTATTTACATGGTGGAATACTACTACTGATGTGGTGGTCTACTAGAAATATTCCTCGGTTGCAGACTCCATGATATCTACTCCAGCTTCGTCTTCAAAGTCATCATCGCTCAGGTCAGAGTCGATGTCGTCGATGATGATGTAGTCTTTCGGGCGAATCTCCTTGGGTTCTTCGTCTTCTTCTACTGGTGTAGGGTCTCCCATGAATATTCCGATCTTCTTAAACAGGTCATCATTCTTCTCCACTAGTATGACGATTTCCTCCTCATAATCTTCACGTGTAGCCTTGAGTTCTTCCTCCAGTTCCGCAATCCTGGTCATTGCCTTCTTCAGATCTATCATGCCTGCGCACATCTGGTTCTCCTGGCGTCGAATGTGTTGGTTTAGTTCCTGGATGAAAGCTGCAATTGATCTATCCTTCCTAGTGATGATCATCTCCCATTGCTTGTCTCAACGCCCACAGATCTGGTAGATAGTGTCTTTAAGCTCTTTTTGATAAACTTCTCCAATGCGTCCCATGGTGATGTGAGCTACCATACTCTTTCCTAAACTCCAGGTTGGTGCATCAAAGGAAAACTATATGGGTTTAGTGACTGGCGTGAAGGTCCTTCCTGGAGCTTGAACTTGAATCATCCATCGCTCCTCTTCTGGTAAAGTGGTGTTGTAGGTCCCGGTGAAGCTTGGTATTCCTATGTTCAGGTACCTAGTGACTTCCTTCAAGTGTCATCAAAAAGGTGCTTCTTCATCCGGTTGTGCAAACTTGTTCCTTGCGTCCACCATCCTAAAGAGTAGAAAATGGAGAGGAGTCAGAAATGAGAAGAGAATAGTGATCTATGGCTTTTAGCTTAGTGGTCGTGTCCTACACTCAGCGTGAGCTCTGATGCCATCTTGTAGCGACCCGACCTCAAACGGTCAAGTCTCTATGCTTCAGTGTCATCCCTGGATCGGTAATGCTGACACACACAATACTCAAGGATTTATAACAGAGTAGCAATCACACACTTATTACATCGATGTCTTCGAAGAGAACTTATTACAATAAATATGGCTTAAGGCCATCTAATACGATAACAACGAGGGGCTTGGAAGATAAAGTGAGTCCATCAACTCCAACGGCATAGCTGAGCTGCACGGCAACGACCTAACGAACCTTACTCCTCATTTGAAAAGTCTGCAACATAATACGTTGCAGCCCGAAAATGGGTCAGCACATGGAATATGCTGGCAAAATAACACATTAGAGCAAGAACAGAATAATGCTATCACTACATGCATATTTGGCTGTTGGAAAGCTCTAAGGTTATAGTTTTTGCGAAAAGCCAATTTTTCCCTACAACAAAGGAATATATTTTAATTTAACTATCATGGTAGTTGAAACATCATTGAGAAGGTTCCTCCAAGTCAATCCCAATTAAGGTAATTATCAACCCAACAATATTAATTTAGAGTGATGAGCTACTTAAGATACTCCAAGTACTAGATACTCAAGATTGCCCATAAATGGGGACACGGCTAACCATGATTAGTTTATACACTTTGCAGAGGTTTGCGCACTTTTCCCCACAAGACTCGATCTCCTCCGTTGGTTTTCTTGCACTACAGGGTGTTTGAGAAACGGATGACCGAGACACGGTCTTTCGGAAACATTAACACTCTAGTCCGGGCAGACCATACCAAACCTAGAATCCCAATACCTGCTGATCCACCTCTTCAAGAGCTTCATGTAACTTACTCAACTATGCTAGAGCCCATAATAGCTTGTGGCTGCACACGGAAGTTTCTAGCATGAATAATCTCAGTTCCCTTTGATCCTAGGTGGCGGTCCATAGGAAGATCACACGGGTACTCCGGGATTTCCAAAAAATACAGGCAACATTGGGTACTCCAGGTGCCTCAATCCACCCAGATGTGTAGTTAAGTTGCCACCTTAAGTTGAACCATTAATTATCAATCTCACATATGTCATGGATTTCACTCACCAAACCTCGTCTATGAGCATAGCATATTAATATAAGCAACGCGTAGAAGTAACTCCCGAGTGTTTGAATGTAAGAGGGTAATAGGTTCTACCTCATCAACTACTTCCCAACCCACATGTTAATAACATCCTAACCATGCAATGTTTGAGGATTGGTACTAATGCATAAAAACTGGGTGATAAAGGGATATGATCAAAGTGTTACTTACCTTGCTGACGATCCGCGTAACCTAGAGACTCCAAATAACACAATTCACACTCCGGGAATTCTATCGCAAACAAACAATAACTTACATAAGCAATCAAGCTAAGAAACATGGGTAAATCTCAAATAAGAAGATCTAACCAGAAAGTTCAACTTAAGAACTCCGGTTTGCAAAAAGAATCAAATCGAACGGAGCAACAAAACTCAAACGGCGAAAGAAACAAGATCCGTTTACTAATCTGGACCTAGGTCAAATTTTACAGTAGCAAAAACTTGTGCGAGTTGGTTAAGCGAAAAGAGGGTCTCGAGACGAAGATCTAGGCGCTTGAATCGCGTGATTCCGACTAACGAGCGAAAAGATAAACTAGAACGAAAATCGGATCAGAAATCACGATCAGAAATAATCGCGGAATAATCCGATAAAAGAAAATTGATGAACAGGCTAACGAACGAGCGTTCGTTATCTATAACTAACGAGCGAAAACCGGATCAGACGAATAGGCTAACGAATGAATGTACGGACGAACGTCCGCTAAAAAGAAAAACCGGGAAAAACCGGCGAACCGAAAAAAACGAGTTAGGGTTTTCTTTAAAAAATGGATCGGTTTCTTTTCAAAAAAAATCGGCGGTCTACCTCGTCGGTCCGGCGAGGCATGGCGGCGACGGCGTGACGGGGCGTGGCAGCGGGCAGGCGGCGGCGCGGGCGCGGCAGTGGCAGGCGACGGCGGCTGCGGCGGCTTGGGGCGAGTGTCACACCCTGATTTTCATGCCACAACTCTTAATCCAATAAATCATGATAAAATGTGGTTTGACAAAAACTTTTGAGTGTTTTAGACCTTGCCTTGTTTGGACTTTGTCTGTTGATTGCTAGTGCTCTAAAAATCAAATAGATCCTCCAACTCCTATACTTCATCTCCTTGCTCCAAACTCTTGAACCAATGATCATGCCATGTGTATAGAGCAATATAGTATTTTCTTACAAAAATAATTTGGCCAAAAAGTATTTTCAAAAATTAATTTCCAAAAACCCCTAAATTAAGATTTGTACTGCAAGTACTTAATTCAGGGCAGTAAAAATCTTTCCAAAAATATGTTTGACTCCTATTAGATATAGGACTCCCATAAACCACAAAAATATATTTTTAAAAGTTATTTTCCTATTTTGTTTAAAAACTTTTTCTTAAGGCCAGAAATGGTCTTTAATAGGGAAAAATTATTTTTATTGTTTCAAAAATATTTGACAAAAATCAGGGAAACTCAATGGACATATATTGTCCATATATAAGAGTTTCAACACATGGTCATGTTCAAAATATTGGACAAAACCTCCCAAAACCATTTCTTCTCATTTCAAGGATTTGAAATATTTCGACAGGAATTATTTACATAAAAATCCAAGAAAATTCTAACATGTCACATATGACATTTTTGATGATCTTGCCAAGTACCATGTCATGGAGAATAGTATAACCCCATGAAACCCTCTCAAAACCACTTCTGTCCTTTTTCAAGTTTGAACATTTTTGCACTGTCAAACATGTCCAAATGCTCTCAAACTTGGTGCACATGCTCAAATGGTCTAATTATTCATCTAGACCAAATGGCACAAGTTGGAGAGAATGTTATCTTGCTCAAAGTACCCGAAAACCCTTCCTGTTCAGAACCAAATTTGAACAACTCTACATTGGAAACTTTCTCCTTTTGATCTCAACTTTTGTGGACATGTTCACAACCTCAAATGATGACACTACACCAAGTGGTGCATCAAGGAGAATAGATTTGCATGACTAAATCTTGGTAAAGCCATTTCTGTTGATTTCTAGGGTTTACCAAAGTTACATTGGCTACTTTGCCCAAATGAGCTCAAACTTGGTGGAACATCCTACTTCTATGTGTCATTTCACCCTGTGGAGTTTCATGGCAATTGGAAATCATTTGCTTGCCAAAACCTTTATCAAACACCTTCTGCTACTTTTCAAAAATCACCATTTTGACCACTAAAACTATTCTCCTTGAGCTTAACTTTTTACCACAACCCCTCCTAGACCTCCTCTACCTCCAGTAACAATGGCTGCACCTCAGCTCAATGATTGACGGGTGAAACCACTTCATTTACCCCTCTTCCTCACCCCCCCTTCCTCACTCCAGTGGCCATCCATGGCATCCAATGCACCACCCCATTTCTTTACTCACTCCTAGACCTGCTAGACACCAAAAGACGCGCTCACCATGCATAAAGAATGGCCATGCCGGCCATTTGGGCGCTCTGGAACACGCTACAGTGCGCTCCCGCACTGTAGCCGCCCCCTTCCAACCACCTCCAGCCACCTCGGGCCTCCCCCGCGCGCCTGCCGATGCGCCTCGGCGTCCGCAACACGCTACGCGGTCGGCCCCCTCCTCTCTCCTCCTCCCCGCGCCTCCACGCTAGCAAACACCGGCCGCCTGAGCGCGCCAATGGCGCGGCTCACACGCGCGCGCCTCTGACCTCTCCCCACTCCCTCTCTCTGTCCCTCCCGACGTAGTCGACGTCCAGGAACACCCCAGACACCACGCCCTCTTCCCCCGAGCCCTTCAGCGATGAGCAGGAGCCCGCTGGTGCATGAGTCCACGACACCCCGCCGTTCGCCTATTTAAAGGATTCCCCGAGCCCTCCTCTCCTCACCACTCGCTCCCTGCACCGCCAAAACATCCCCCTGCGCCCCCAGTTCCTCTTCATAACCGCCCGAGCTCGAGATTGAGCTCGAGCTCCGCCGCTTTGGCTCACCGGAGTTCGCGAGGTACAGGCCTCCCCTGCTCCTCCTTTGCCTCGATTTGGAACCCCTGCAGCCCTCTAATCCTTTCCCCCTTGTTTCCCCTCTCTGTAGCTGCCGGAAACGGCCGGAACCGTCAACGCCCGAAGCCCCTCCGCCGCGTGATCTCGTCGCCGGCGAACCAGGCCACCCCGGCGACCGGTTCCACCTCCACCCAAACAGCGACGCCACGCTGAGCCCGTCCCTTCCCTTGTCCAAGTTCGCCATGCCCTGCATTGTCGCCGGTGAGCTCGCCGCCCTCTCTGACCCAGGGTTGACGATGATGGCCGTGGGGCCCGTCCGTCAGCCTCACGTCCTGACGCCTGGGCCCCGCCCATCAGGTTCAAACCTGGCGCGCGCGTGCACCAGTGAGCTGGGCCGGCCCGCTGCCTATCCCTCGCCCAGTGAGCAGGATAAGGTTAAAACCTTATTTCCTTTTTCTTTTTCTAGTCAACTTCAAAAATCCATAAACAATTCAAATTAACTCCAAATTTGATGATTCAAATTTCTAGTAGTTTCTAAATTCATTCCCTACCACATGGTGCTACTTGCACATTTTTACAGAAATATTTCTTTCACAAATATTTAGCAAATCCTATTTTTCTATTTCTTTGATAAACTTTAGAAAATGACAGAGAGCCCATTTTTGATCCAAATTCCATGATTCAAAATCCTAGGTGTCTATAAGTTCAAAACTTAGTTTTTGAACATTTTTACTAATAATTTCTGTATTACCTCAAATAATGGTCTATTTCTTCATATTTGTCAACTTTGCAAATTCATAGGAAAATCATTTCAACTCCAAATCCAGTGAAACCAATTCCTAGATGCTTCTAAAATCATCCTTTGTTAAATGGGTGGCTTTGCCCATTTTTCAAAAATATGTTTATGTCCACTTCTTGCAATTCCATAAACCCCTTGATTCCATCATATCAAAATGTTTAGAAATATCCATTGATCCACTTCCAATGAAATCACTTTGGTCATTCCTCATATGACCAGAGGTATCCAATAAAAGTCAACTTCATATTTTTAGAGCACATTTATTCTTGCCTTGTTATGTTGCTTATTGTGATTGTTTCCGACGTTAGTTGCCGAAGTAGACAGAGTACTTGGAGAAGGACCAGAAGATCTCAAGACTCTCACAAACCAGGCAAGCAGCCCTTTGACCATGATGAACCATGTTTCATCATAATAGCATTTTCGTTGTTTCATCAAGTGCATGATATATATCTTGAATGGCAACCTTGCTAGGCTTGCCTCCATTGCATACTCCATTGATACTTGCATTGATCATGTGTAACACCCTCGATGCGACTATAGCTCCCACGTGTCGAGGCACGACTTAGAGACATAATCGCATTGAAGGTATATGTCGCAAGTTAGGCAATCTTCACAACATCCCATGTAATGTGAATAATAAAGGGAAGAACATAGTTGGCTTACACTCGCCACGTCACATCAAAGTACGTAAATAACATTACAACATCCAAAACACTCATGGCCCGACTACGGCGCCAAAATAGAAGAAAAACCCAACATGCGACACGGTCCCAATCACCCCCAACTGGGCACCACTACTGATCATCGGGAAAGGAAATGTAGTAACGCTGAGAGTCCTCGTCGAACTCCCACTTGAGCTCATACTCGTCACCTGGAGCGAAATCACCTGGACCTGCATCTGGAGTTATAGTATCTGTGAGCCACAGGGAGTCAGCAATCTCGCACCCTAGCGATCAAGACTATTTAAGCTTATAGGAAGGGTATGGCAAATACATGTGGAGCTGCAGCAAGCGACTAGCATATATGGTGGCTATCTTATACGCAAAGGAGAGCGAGAAGAGAAAGCGAATCACGAGCGAGAATCTAGAGGAATAACCTGCGCAATCATTACTCCAACACCGTGTCCACTTCCCGGACTCCGCCGAGAAGAGGCCATCACGGTAACACACTCGGTTGATTCATTTTAATTAATTAAGGTTCAAGTTATCTACAACCGGACATTAACAAATTCCCATCTGCCCATAACCGCGGGCACGGCTTTCGAAAGTTCAATCCCTGCAGGGGAGTCCCAACTTAGCCCATGACAAGCTCTCACGGTCAACGAAGGAATAGACCTCCTCCCAAGACGATCCGATCAGACTCGGTATCTCGGTAACTCAAGACACTTCGACAGGTTAAAACAAGACCAGCAACACCGCCCAAATGTGCCGACAAATCCCGATAGGAGCTGCACATATCTCTTTCTCAGGGCACACTCAGTTGAGCGCTCCATACAACTAAAACCAAACATCGAGTTTCCCCGAGGGGGCGCTGCACAGGACTCTAGTTTGGACCAACACTCAGAGGAGCACTGGCCCAGGGGGGTTTAAATAAGATGACCCGCGGGCTCCGGAAACCCGAGGGGAAAAAGAGGCTAGGTGTCAAATGGTAAGACCAAGGTTGGGCATTGCTGGAAAAGCTTTAATCAAGGCGAACTATCAAGGGGTTCCCATTATAACCCAACCGCGTAAGGAACACAAAAATCCGGGAACATAACACCGATATGACGGAAACTAGGGCGGCAAGAGTGGAACAAAACACTAGGCGAGAGGCCGAGCCTTCCAACCTTTACCAAGTATATAGATGCATTAAGATAACATGGCAATATAATGATATCCCAACAAGTAAATAAATGTTCCAACAAGGAACAGCCTCCAATCTTCACCTGCAACTAGCAACGCTATAAGAGGGGCTGAGCAAAGTGATAACATAGCCAAACAACGGTTTGCTAGGACAAGGTGGGTTAGAGGTTTGACATGGCAATTGGGAGGCTGACAAGCAAATGGTAGGCATCGTAGCAATGGCATAGCAAGAGCAAGCAAACTAGCATAGCAAAGATAGTAGTAATTTCGAGGGTATGATCATCTTGCCTGCACAGTTGTCAGAGTTGACTGGATCCTCACAAGCAAACTCAACGGGCTCCTCGGTAGCGAACTCGTCTCCCGGCTCTACCCAAACAAGACAAACAAGCAACAAGGATACAATCAACCACATGCAAGGATCAAGCGATACGATGCAATGATGATATGCTACGCGGGATGCGATGCGGGATGCAAAATGCAAGATATGACAGGAAATGCATGAACCTGGCCTCAACTTGGAATTCCAAGGGTGCCACTGGATAGATGAGATGAAATCGCTTGAAAATGATATAAAGATCATCGGAATCGGAGTTACGGTCTGGAAATGGCAAGCGTTTCAAAAATGACACCGATCTGCGATTTACAGCAAGTAGGCATCTAAATGTAATGCAACGAACATGCTACAGCCACCAAACATGACAACAAAATACATGGCAGGGATGCACACAAGATGCTTAACAAAAGACTAGCACTGAGCTACGGCCAATTCATCCATTATGAGGTCCAAAGAAGCATGGCAAAAACGCAAATGCAAAACAGATTCCAGACTTAGTGAAATTAACACTTGTCTGAAATTTCAGATCACGAAGCCCTCTTCGGAGCAGCAAAACAACGTGATACATGACCTGATTAATACAAGTAAGAACATGGCATGGAGCTACTCAACAAGCTTAACAAAAGTCCCTAAGTGACCTGGGGTCAAAAGGGATCACAAAAATATACTAACGGGCACACGAACATAGCTAAAACACAATCAGTTTTCAGACTTAGTGAAAACTGAGACATGCTGAAATATAACTCACGAAGGCATGTAAACGAGCTCGATGCACTCACTACGGTGCAAGTCATGGCAAGGCAAGCATACATCCATTAAGAAGGCACAAAATGCCAGCTAGACATGGCAAGAACAATGTCATAGCATGCACGGATCAACTACAACAACGCCGGCAAAATCGCAAACGAGTTGACGATCTGCACAGATTCACAACGAAGCAAAAGTAGCGCTCGATTGACTCAAGCTAGGGTGCTCCAAAATTGCAAACAAAGACATGGATGGATAGAGCATAACATTATTAACAAAACTCCTTTACTGATCATCCTCAAAAGAGGCACGGATCACTAGGAAACAAGCGGAATATATGGCATCATGAACTAAATAATCCCAGACTTAGTGAAAACTACTAAGTCCCTGAAAACAGATTTACCGGGTGCCTCACTTTGCAAGCTTGCACAAGTCACCACACACATCCTAAAAATGTATGGGTTGCACCTCTGGAAAGAAGACAAAATGCTTAACAAAACACATGAAGGACTCACAGGCATAGCATGCACACAATAATCATGGCAAAAATTGACAAAAGTCTAAGATGGACTAGCAGATCTGATAATTAACTCACGAAGCCCTCTTCTAACAGCATTTTGGTCATCAAGATGAGCTCAAATGAAAATGACGCAATGGAATGAAATGATGTACTCGTCGAGGCGAACATTTTGATATATTATATGCCCAAATCGGAGCTACGGATGCAAAGTTACGGCAGGTCAAAGCAGGCATAAAATTAGGGTTACGGGGATAAAAGTCAACCGTCAAATTTCCAGATCTAGATCCAGATCGGCACGGATATCGGAGTTCGCCGGATTTCACTGTTCACCGCCAGAGTTCTTGCCGGAGAGGAAGAAGAGGAGGCCGGAGCTTGGGAGGAGAGGCCGGACCGGGGCAGCGGCGTGGTAGGCGGCGGCGAGGGCGGCGCCGGGCCAGGGCGGCGAGGAGGCGGCCAGGGCGGCCGGCTGGGCGGCGGGGAGGCGCGGTCGCCCGCGGTGGCGCGGTGGTGGCCCGTGGCGGCGCCGGTCACCGGGCGCGAAGACGAAGGGCGGCGGGCGCGCGGGTGTTGGGCGGCGGCAGCTCGGGCCTCGGGGGCTCTCCCCGGGCCGAGCGGGCTTCGGCGGCGGTGGCGGGTAGGCGTGCCACGTGGCGGAGCGGGGTTGGCTGGGCGCGGCGGGGCGGACGCGTCCGGCGGCGGCGGGATTTTTTTTAGGGTTTCGGGGAGAGGGAGAGATCCGAAAATGGAGGGGTCTATTTATAGACATAAGTGGAGCTAGGAGAGCTAGGAGAGTCCAAATGAGGAGCGGTTTTCGGCCACGCGATCGTGATCGAACGCTCTAGGGCATGGAGCAGGGTTTGGTGGGTCTTGGGCCAAATTGGAGGGGTGTTGGGCTGCAACACACACGAGGCCTTTTCGGTCCCTCGGTTAACCGTTGGAGTATCAAACGAAGTCCAAATGATACGAAACTTGACAGGCGGTCTACCGGTAGTAAACCAAGTCCGCATGACAAGTCTCGGTCCAATCCAGAGTTTAATCCCCACACACGAAAGAAAGCTAGAAATGACCACCGAAGGAGAACGAAGCGCCGGAATGCAAAACGGACAACGGGGAAAATGCTCGAATGCATGAGACGAACACGTATGCAAATGCAATGCACATGATGACATGATATGAGATGCATGACAACGACAACAACACACGGAGACAAAAACCCGAACCCGAGAAAATAAATATAACTTAACGCCGGAAACGGCAAGAGTTGGAGTACAAATAGGGAAGGTTACATCCGGGGTGTTACATCATGACTCTACCCTTGCTTAGAGTTGTGTTGGTGGGTTGTAGAAATATGCTATAGTAGATGGCTACGCAAAGTGGGTCAGGGTTATGCATGGAAAGAAACAAGTGTGGTTTGACATACTTGCAAACAGCCCAGTGGGTGCCACTAATGCCCCTGGGAGATGATGATGAACTAGGTCACTACTTGGTGGAGCGTAGTGTACCAAGGCTCGATAAAAGTGTTGTTTACAGAGACGGATTAGATTTAAGATTTGTCGACTGTCCCAACCTTACATGCGCAACCACTCTACCGTTATATGGGAAAGGGCATTATTGATTACCTAGGCCGATACTAGCTTGGAGCCTGCATTACTAGTGGCGGGGGAGAGTTGGTGCTCTCTCTCGGGACGGGGTTGTGCCAGGTAGGGCGGCCAAGAACATTTTTATGGGGCACCGGACACACCGTTGGTACCCCGTGCCAGTGGTATGTGATGAATATGGGAGCGAGGCTCCACAATTTTAAGATGTGAAATGTTGGGCACGGGGGTTACTGCCAATCGAGTGGACTCTATGTTAGTGTTGTCTAGGGAAAGATAGTGATCGGGTGCTTACCCCGGGTACTTGAGGTAGCGCGGGTCGTGGATGACACGGAAGTTCCCCGGATCTTGTGGGTAAAGTGTGCAACCTCTACAGAGTGTAAAACTATTCGAATAGCCGTGTCCACGGTCAAGGACAGTTGGGTGGTGCTGCTTAGACTACGTCCATATGTTTCTGATAAACAACACGGTTTGGTAAATCTATTCACGTGATTCGTGAGCAAGTCACGATGAGCTTGAGCATGAGATGTTCATAACTCTCTCTCGATGTTGATGTCTGTAACCTCCTGATACTTGTTGCAGGCGCATTCATATCCTTGATAAATGTTGATCATACTTGCATGAGAAAAACTAGCTTTCCGCCAAAATTCCAAATGAGCAGTAGTGCCATGCATAATTATTCTGTTATCACCCTTGGGTTGCTTGCGAGTACATTCAAAGTACTCATTGGCTTGCCACTGGTTATTTTATTGGCCAGGCATGAAAGAACATGATATGAAGAACAGTACCTCGGTGACGAACATGCGAGCTAGGACGCTTCCCAGTCAGAATGCCTGTAAGGTTAAGGCAGATGGCATGGGTCCAAGTTATCGATGAAGATTTCCGTTGCGATGTTATACTCAAGACTTGACCATAATGGTCCTACTTGTGTAATACGGTATGTATGGATGTAAGACTCTTGTTATTCAGCTTCTGTGTGTTCAGTGAGCATTGATCTCTGGAATCACTGTACACGTGCATTCGGTGATCACGACTTATGAGTCGGGGTCCCCACAGAGCTAGTATCAGAGCCATCCTGACTGTAGGAAGCCTTAGTTAGCATGGTCGTTAGTTAGGGTAAAACTATTTCCAAAACTATTACTAGTTTTCAAAACTATCTATACTTCTCTTCCCTTCTCAGTTTTTTTTGAAAACTAAGGTATACTTTCCCTATCGATCTCTTCCCTTCAAAACTATTGCAAACGGTCGCTACCACCCTCAAGCCCCTAACCACGGGATTCCTTGTAATCCTTGTGGGTAGCCTAGAAGGATTACATCTTGCCAAACACTCACCCACCTCTTCTGAACACAAATTGGCTACACCACAGCAAGACGATGCCAACAGAAGATACGCCTTTGAAGAATGATGACATGAAGACCCAGAGGACGGTGACACCTTTGAATTTGCCCAGGATGATGCAACGTTAGCCTATGATGATCATGGCATAGGATATGCAAGATCATGATATACATCGCTAATAGAGTAACCCTGTCACTACTGTTGTTGTATCGGCAACCACCGGTGGATGAGAACCTCGCCATTTGGTCCGCCTCACTATAGTGAGCAGGAAAACGGTTCTCTTCATCCCCCGCTCTTGGTGTCGATATTGTCATCAACGTAACCGACATGTTGGATCTCTACTATGCCTTGTTAATGTCATTGCATAAAGGATTACCTACCCGGTACCATCGACGCCTTAGAAGACAAAACGGGATCGTCATGAATAAGAAGACAACAGAAGACCGAGTCAATGCCTGCTACGAGAAGCCACCTTCACCCCATCACTTCAACAGGCGAAAAGTTGTTGAAGAATCTTCAGGCCCAACCCAGATTGTTTCATCAAACAACTACAAGAGACGTAGCAACACCTGAGGAAAACTCAGAAGACTGCACGAGGCTCAAGGCACGATTACTGAGTCCGACAACCCCTAGGGTAGGATGAGTCATGTACCCCCTATGCGCAGTCGAGTCCGTATGATGGTTCGAATAGAACCATGATTGTGTCTTGCTTGTTTTTATTTGTTTGTGTTTTGATATAGGTCGCACTTTTGCCCTAGGCAACAAGTATGCGACTATATCACCTTCCTTACCTTGTTTCTTTTGTTTGGCCCTTTTTGCCACCCGTTGTTTGCACCTGCACTATAGAACCCCCCTTTAGGCATCCCCCTTTATGCTACTTATCCCTCTCATCTCTCTCCTCAACTGAAGACCAGCAAGACAAGATGCACCAAGGAGTCTACTTCGGCGACCAACTAGCACTGAGGAACTTTTCTACAGCCTCCTCGACCAAGTAAAACCCCGTAGAGTCATGTTTAACCCCCCCCCCCAGACTAGAAACCCATTCTCAGACCCTTCGAGACTTCACGAGATACCCCAGCTTGAGTCCTTAACCATGTGCTTAACCCATAGAATTGCAAGAGAACCAGTTAAGCCTCCGTAACCTTGCTTATCACTGGGCTCATTATGGAACTAGTGGACGAAGTGAGCAAGCACATTGTCACCCTAATATAGCACAAGAACTGACGATGCCATAAGGAAGACCAATTTGAGGATATAGGAATAGAGGACAAATGACTCCATGAGTTTGTATCAGTGACCCTAAGGAATTATCTGAGACTTTGGTAAATCATGAGTGATGATTGGATTTGGCCTATACGAGATGATGCTTTCGATGGTATAAGGTTATTTGTTGGAAGGACTAGATAGACTATTGGCATCTCAGAAACCGTGCTTAAGGATAAGATAATAAAATGTTCACTCACACACTAGAATCCTTGAAACCCTTAAGCCCTACTAAGCCACAACATGGTCGGGTTATTACCATAGGTCTTGACTCTAAATCGAGAACACCTTGGACCATACTCAACCGTGACCATCACCAATGCCTCATCCCACCTTACGTACCCCATAGACTTCATGGAGTGCTTGGACAAGTTAGTTGTCATCCTTCCTTGATGACATACTTGTCTACCCGAAGATGGAAGAAGAGCCATTCAGCTAGTCAAGGAACATTTGAAGACCGCCATGTCAAGGAGGAAGAACTACACCAACCACCATCGTCAAGGAGTGAAATTTCTCATCAAAGACCAGGTGTATCTGCAAGCCACTTCTCTCAAAGGAACCAAGCATTTCCATGCCAAGGGAACCAACACCAAGGTTCATCAGCCCCCTCCAAGATCACCTCAATATGAAGAGTAGACGGCTACCAGCTAGAGTTACCACCTGAGTTACCCATTGTGCACAACATTTTCCACGCATCACACTCCGAAAACGTTTCCAAATTCCTAACTAGCCCGACCTCTACTAGGACATCGACCACGAGCCATCGACCTCCAGCCCAATATGACCTACGCGAGAGATCCCAATTGCAATCTGGATCAAGCAGGACGACAAACACGAAGCCATGCCATCGAGTACTTCAAGGTTCAATGGAGCACCAAACGGAAGCAGAAGCAATATGAGGACGTGAAGACTACCCCAAATCCAAGTTTCCGTATTCCTTTCCGCGCCTAGTCTGGGAATCTCAGGGACGAGATTCTCGTAAGGAGGGTAGGTCTGTCACACCCTGATTTTCATGCCACAACTCTTAAGCTAATAAATCATGATAAAATGTGGTTTGACAAAAACTTTTGAGTGTTTTAGACCTTGCCTTGTTTGGATTTTGTCTGTTGTTTGCTAGTGCTCTAAAAATCAAATAAATCCTCCAACTCCTATACTTCATATCCTTGCTCCAAACTCTTGAACCAATGATCATGCCATGTGTATAGAGCAATATAGTATTTTCTTACAAAAATAATTTGGCCAAAAAGTATTTTCAAAAATTAGTTTTCCAAAAAACCCTGAATTAAGATTTGTATTGCAAGTACTTAATTCAGGGTAGTAAAAATCTTTCCAAAAATATGTTTGACTCCTATTAGATATAGGACTCCCATAAACCAAAAAAATATAATTTTAAAAGTTATTTTCCTATTTTATTTAAAAACTTTTTCTTAAGGCCAGAAATGGTCTTTAATAGGGAAAAATTATTTTTTTGTTTCCAAAATATTTGAAAAAAATCAGGGAAACTCAATGGACATATATTGTCCATATATAAGAGTTTAAACACATGGTCATGTTCAAAATATTGGACAAAACCTCCCAAAACCATTTCTTCTCATTTCAAGGATTTGAAATATTTCTACAGGAAATATTTTCATAAAAATCCAAGAAAATTCTAACATGTCACATATGACATTTTTGATGATCTTGCCAAGTACCAAGTCATGGAGAATAGTATAACGCCAAGAAACCCTCTCAAAACCACTTCTGTCCTTTTTCAAGTTTGAACATTTTTGCACTGTCAAACATGTCCAAATGCTCTCAAACTTGGTGCACATGCTCAAATGGTCTAATTATTCATCTAGACTAAATGGCACAAGTTGGAGAGAATATTATCTTGCTCAAAGTACCCCAAAACCCTTCCTATTCAGAACCAAATTTGAACAACTCTACATTGGCACCTTTCTCCTTTTGATCTCAACTTTTGTGGACATGTTCACAACCTCAAATGATGACACTACACCAAGTGGTGCATCAAGGAGAATAGATTTGCATGACTAAATCTTGGTAAAGCCATTTCTGTTGATTTCTAGGGTTTACCAAAGTTACATTGGCTACTTTGCCCAAATGAGCTCAAACTTGGTGGAACATCCTACTTCTATGTGTCATTTCACCCTGTGGAGTTTCATGGCAATTGGAAATCATTTGCTTGCCAAAACCTTTATCAAACACCTTCTGCTACTTTTCAAAAATCACCATTTTGACCACTAAAACTATTCTCCTTGAGCTTAACTTTTTACCACAACCCCTCCTAGACCTCCTCTACCTCCAGTAACAATGGCTGCACCTCAGCTCAATGATTGACGGGTGAAACCACTTCATTTACCCCTCTTCCTCACCCCCCCTTCCTCACTCCAGTGGCCATCCATGGCATCCAATGCACCACCCCATTTCTTTACTCACTCCTAGACCTGCTAGACACCAAAAGACGCGCTCACCATGCATAAAGAATGGCCATGCCGGCCATTTGGGCGCTCTGGAGCACGCTACAGTGCCCTCCCGCACTGTAGACGCCCCCTACCAACCACCTCCGGCCACCTCGGGCCTCCCCCGCGCGCCTGCCGATGCGCCTCGTTGTCCGCAACACGCTACGCGGCCGGCCCCCTCCTCTCTCCTCCTCCCCGCGCCTCTGCGCTAGCAAACACCGGCCGCCCGAGCGCGCCAATGGCGCGGCTCACACGCGCGCGCCTCTGACCTCTCCCCACTCCCTCTCTCTGTCCCTCCCGACGTAGTCGACATCCAGGAACACCCCAGACACCACGCCCTCTTCCCCCGAGCCCTGCAGCGACGAGCAGGAGCCCAACGGCGCACGAGTCCACGGCACCCCGTCGTTTGCCTATTTAAAGGCCTCCCGAAGCCCTCCTCTCCTCACCACTCGCTCTCTGCACCGCCAAAACATCCCCCTGCGCCCCCAGTTCCTCTCCATAACCGCCCGAGCTCGAGATCGAGCTCGAGCTCTGCCGCTTCGGCTCGCCGGAGTTCGCGAGGTACAGGCCTCCCCCGCTCCTCCTCTGCCTCGATCTGGAACCCCTGCAGCCCTCTGATCCTTTCCCCTTGTTTCCCCTCTCTGTAGCTGCCAGAAACGGCCGGAACCGTCGATGCCCGAAGCCCCTCCGCCGCGTGACCTTGTCGCCGCGAACCAGGCCACCCCGGCGACCGGTTCCACCTCCACCCGAACAGTGACGCCACGCTAAGCCCGTCCCTGCCCTTGTCAAAGCTAGCCGTGCCCTGCATCGTCGCCGGTGAGCTCGCCGCCCTCTCTGACCCAGGGTTGACGACAACGGTCGTGGGGCCCGTCCTTCAGCCTCACGTCCTGACGCCTGGGCCCCGCCCGTCAGGTTCAAACCTGGCGCGCGCGTGCACCAGTGCGCTGCGCCGGCCCGCTGACTATCCCTCGCCCAGTGTGCAGGATAAGGTTAAAACCTTATTTCCTTTTTCTTTTTCCAGTCAACTTCAAAAGTCCATAAACAATTCAAATTAACTCCAAATTTGATGATTCAAATTTCTAGTAGTTTCTAAATTCATTCCCTACCACATGGTGCTACTTGCACATTTTTACAGAAATATTTCTTTCACAAATATTTAGCAAATCCTATTTTTCCATTTCTTTGATAAACTTTAGAAAATCACAGAGAGCCCATTTTTTATCCAAATTCCATGATTCAAAATCCTAGGTGTCTATAAGTTCAAAACTTAGTTTTTGAACATTTTTACTAATACTTTCTGTATCACCTCAAATAATGGTCTATTTCTTCATATTTGTCAACTTTGCAAATTCATAGGAAAATCATTTCAACTCCAAATCCAGTGAAACCAATTCCTAGATGCTTCTAAAATCATCCTTTGTTAAATGGGTGGCTTTGCTCATTTTTAAAAAATATGTTTATGTCCACTTCTTGCAATTCCATAAACCCCTTGATTCCATCATATCAAAATGTTTAGACACATCCATTGATCCACTTCCAATGAAATCACTTTGGTCATTCCTCATATGACCAGAGGTATCCAATAAAAGTCAACTTCGTATTTTTAGAGCACGTTTATTCTTGCCTTGTTGTGTTGCTTATTGTGATTGTTTCCGACGTTAGTTGCCGAAGTAGACGGAGTGCTTGGAGAAGGACCAGAAGATCTCAAGATCTGATGAACCAGGCAAGCAGCCCTTTGACCATGATGAACCATGTTTCATCATAATAGCATTTTTGTTGTTTCATCAAGTGCATGATATATATCTTGAATGGCAACCTTGCTAGGCTTGCCACCATTGCATACTCCATTGATACTTGCATTGATCATAACTCTACCCTTGCTTAGAGTTGTCTTGGTGGGTTGTAGAAATATGCTATAGTAGATGGCTACGCAAAGTGGGTTAGGGTTATGCATGGAAAGAAACAAGTGTGGTTTGACATACTTGCAAACAGCCCAGTGGGTGCCACTAATGCCCCTGGGAGATGATGATGAACTAGGTCACTACTTGGTGGAGAGGTAGTGTACCGCGGCTCGATAAAAGTGTTGTTTACAGAGACGGATTAGATTTGAGATTTGTCGACTGTCCCAACCTTACATGCGCAACCACTCTACCCTTATATGGGAAAGTGCATTATTGATTACCTAGGCCGATACTAGCTTGGAGCCCGCATTACTAGTGGCGGGGGAGAGTTGGTGCTCTCTCTCAGGACGGGGTTGTGCCAGGTAGGGCGGCCAAGAACATTTTTATGGGGCACCGGACACACCGTTGGTACCCCGTGCCAGTGGTATGTGATGAATATGGGAGCGAGGCTCCACAATTTTAAGATGTGAAATGTTGGGCACGGGGGTTACTGCCAATCGAGTGGACTCTATGTTAGTGTTGTCTAGGGAAAGATAGTGATCGGGTGCTTACCCCGGGTACTTGAGGTACCGCGGGTCGTGGATGACACGGAAGTTCCCCGGATCTTGTGGGTAAAGTGTGCAACCTCTGCAGAGTGTAAAACTATTCGAATAGCCGTGTCCACGGTCAAGGACAGTTGGGTGGTGCTGCTTAGACTACGTTCATATGTTTCTGACAAACAACACGGTTTGGTAAATCTATTCACGTGATTCGTGAGCAAGTCGCGATGAGCTTGAGCATGAGATGTTCATAACTCGCTCTCGATGTTGATGTCTATAACCTCCTGATACTTGTTGCAGGCGCATTCATATCCTTGATAAATGTTGATCATACTTGCATGAGAAAAACTAGCTTTCCGCCAAAATGCCAAATGAGCAGTAGTGACATGCATAATTATTCTGTTATCACCCTTGGTTTGCTTGTGAGTACATTCAAAGTACTCATTGGCTTGCCACTGGTTATTTTATTGGCCAGGCATGAAAGAACATGATATGAAGAACAGTACCTCGGTGACGAACATGCGAGCTAGGACGCTTCCCAGTCAGAATGCATGTAGGGTTAAGGCAGATGGCATGGGTCCAAGTTATCGACGAAGATTTCCGCTGCGAAGTTATACTCAAGACTTGACCATAATGGTCCTACTTGTGTAATACAGTATGTATAAATGTAAGACTCTTGTTATTTAGCTTCTGTGTGTTCAGTGGGCATTGATCTCTGGGATCACTGTACACGTGCATTCGGTGATCACGACTTATGAGTCGGGGTCTCCACAGCGAGGCGGCGGTGGTGGTGGGTGGTGGTGGCCGGGGGGCGGGCGGTATTTTAAGGGGAGGGGTGCCTTGGGGGAGGGGCAAAGGGCGGTGGCGGCGGAGTCCTAACCGGACTCCGATCCGGCTCGGGGCGTGGCGGCGTCGGTCTCCTGAGGGAGATGGCCTCGCGGGGGAGATGGGCCAGCGGCTGGGCTTCGACCAAGTTAGCCCTGGCGTTTTTTTAAGAATTCCGCCGAAACTAAAAAAATCCTAGAAAATAAAATGAAATTCTAAAAATGCCAAAACTAATTTTCTCTGTCTAAATAAAATATTTAGAACTAGATGAACATTTTCTTGGCCCTAAAATGCAATTTTGAAAATGTGCAATTTTTCTAATGCAAACAAAATTGCAAATAAGATCCAAAATAAAACCAATATTGATTTTAATATTTTTCCTCCAATATTTCATTTATTTTGGAGAAGTCATGTTATCTCCTCTCATATATTTTAATATGAAATATTTTCGGAGAGAAAATTATTAAAACCAAAATCCTCGTTTCAAAATTTGATAAAAAAATCAAATTTGAAAACCGGGGAAATCCCCAACTCTCTCCGAGGGTCCTTGAGTTGCTTAGGATTTTGAGGATCGCGAGACGAAATGCAATAAAATATGATATGCAAGAATGATCTATGTATAACATTCCAAATTGAAAATTTTGGATGTTACATGCGACACAGGGTTCGGCCGTAGGCCGAGTGGCTGCGGACTACTTCATTGAAGAAGTTCTTGAAGGCGCTCGTTCGATAGAGGCTCAGTGCTCGAAGAATGTTATGTTCAAGTGACATGTATTCCCATTGTAAAAACAATGTTTTATTGAATTGTCAAGGCTGTATTTATACTTTTGCCTGAAAGTACTATGGTGTCTCCTGTGCGGCCGTTTATGTATATATGTGTATAACCTGGAAGTTTGCAGTTGTCGTCCTCCGCCCCCACGCACAGAATGCGGGGGTTTTCGCAGAAGATGCATATTCACACTTGATCCAACGTCTTGGTCCATTAAGGAGGTGATAGCATAGCGAACTAGGCAATCGGACTATATTGCATTAACACTTTCACTTAGCCATAGGAGTTTGACAGTGGGGCTACTATGTAGCCCCTGGTACTTCTGCGCTCGTCCGAATACGGGGCGCGTACGTACGTGACCGGGAAACGGCCCTTCGTTAATGCGGAGGAATCCCGAAGATTCCAATGAGTCATCGAGTGGTTGACCAGTCTCTCGCTATATCATGACAGTCAGTTTTCGGCTTTCTCTACCGAGGTGCTCATCCGGATCAACAAGGGCACAATCGCAGTAGTTCTCCCAGTGCTACCTTAGCCGATATAACGAAATGTAAGGTACCAAGACATGGGAGCCGGGCAAACCCAACATTTGACCAAAGACATGATTCGGAGCTGATGCATATAGGTCCAAACTCGCGACGCCGAACACTCCCTAAGGTGTTCGGTCTTTATAACATACCCGGGCTAAACAATGCCCTTAATAAGAAACCCCATGTGTCCAGGTACATGCAAAATCTTGGCATGGCCACATGCCAATAACGCCAGCATCCTTCTCGGTTGTGTGGAGTATCCGGAGGATGTGAGCAACAAGAGACAGTAAAAAAAGGTTTACGCAGGGTCTTAATCTAAAAAGAAACCTTTGGGCGGGTCCCTGTTGCACGTCTGCACCTGTGTCTCCGTTGTGCCGTGTCCTGGATGGGTGCAGCACGATTGTCATCTGCAAAAGGAAAGAACTTAGGTGAAGGTTGTCGTGCCAAAAAAGAGAAGAGTTGGTTATTATCAATGAACTATCGAAATTCAAGAGAAACTAAGTTGAGCCGGGTTGGCCCTGATTACACGCGGGAAGCCTCTGGTGTCATTTTATGAGGGTTTGAAAACAAATCTCATGTATATATGATGGAACACTGGATTCATCTAACCATGTCCGTGGTCTTGACGACCTGCCATTTTTCTGGTTGGTGAGGTCGTCTTAGTTTGCGGCTGCTAGAGCCGCCGCATCCTCTTCCATAGGTAAAAACGTTAGGTATTTCCGCTAACTGTGATGATGCCACATGGACCGGGCATCTTGAGCTTGAAAAAGCATAATGCGGTACTGCGTTAAAACAAGCGAAAGCCGCCCTTCCGAGTAGTGCTTGATAATCACTTCAGAATGGAGTGATGTGAAAAGTTAACATTTCGCTTTGGAAGTTATCGGGAGAACCGAATACCACCTCTAGTGGTAGAGAGCCCGTACAGCGGGCCTCTTGGCCTGGTATTACTCCCTTGAAGGTAGTATTACTGTGGCTTATTTGTGTCGGGTATATATCCATTTTGCGGACTGTGTCCTGATATATTAGATTTAGGTCACTGCCGCCGTCCATGAGGATCCGTGTGAAATGGTACCCCTTTACTATTGGGTATAGCACCAAGGCCGTCAGTCCTTCGCGCTGGATATTTGTAACGTGATCCTGACGATCAAAAGTGATCGGGCATGCCAACCAGTGGTTGAACCTAGGGGTGACGGGCTCTATGGTGCGTGTGCATCGGAGTGCATGATTGCTTCTCCTCTTTGTCACATGGATTACGTTTATTGTTTCAACCTCTGGTGGGAACTTTTTTTGTCCTCCGGCGTTTTGCTGGCGAGGTTCATCCTTGTCTTTGCTTGGTGTCTCTTCCCCTTTGTATTCGGTGTTTAGCTTACCGACCTGCTTGAAGACCCAACATTCTCTGTGGGTATGATTTGCAGGTTTGTCTTGGGTGCCATGAATCTGACAGAGTTTGTCAAGAATTTTGTTTAGGCCAGATTGTCCTTCTCTGCTCCCTTTGAAAGGCTTTTTCCGTTGACCTGGTCGGGAGCCCCTGAATCCGGCGTTTACCACCATGTTATCTGGGCTACCTTCTTTATTTCTACGCTTGTTTTTGTTGCATCGTGGTTTACCATTGCCATCCCTGACTTCGGATGTGCTTGGGTCGCTGGTGCTACTACGGGCCAACCAGATGTCCTCGCCTGCACAAAAGCGGGTCATGAGGCTTGTTAGGGCTTCCATTGTTCTCGGTTTTTCTTGACCGAGGTGTCGGGCGAGCCATTCATCTTGGACGCTGTGTTTAAAAGCTGCTAAGGCTTCGGCATCCGGACAGTCGACGACTTGGTTCTTCTTGGTGAGGAACCTGTTCCAAAGCTTTCGGGCGGACTCTCCGGAGTTTTGGATTATATGACTTAAATCGTCTGCATCCGGAGGTCGGACATAAGTCCCTTGAAAGCTGGCCCGAAAAGCAGCTCCTCCCAACTTCCAATTGAGTTTTCGGGGAGGCTTTTCAGCCAGTGCCTAGCTGGCCCTTTAAGCTTGAGGGGCAAGTATTTAATGGCATGGAGATCGTCTCCACGAGCCATATGAATATGGAGGATGAAGTCCTCTATCTAGACTTCAGGGTCTGTGGTTCCGTCGTACGCCTCTATATTCACTGGATTCAATCCCTCTGGGAATTCTTGATCCAGCACCTCATCAGTGAAACATAAGGGGTGTGCGGCACCCCTGTATTGGGATGCGCCATGGTGTTCGGACGATTGTAGTATTCGGCGTTGGTTGTGTACCGTAGTGCGCTTCCTAGATCCATAGATAGATCTGGTCACGCCGGATTTTTGACGCAAGTTCTCACATGAATCGTGTGTTGACTTATGCATGACTTTGTTAGCCGCTCTATCGCGTTCACAGGGTGGTGGATCCGGACGGTTGGCCGTATCACCTTTCGGCTGTATGGGCTCTAAGGCCTCATCGTTGAATTCCGGTAATAGTTTGCACTTTGGATAGCTATTTTGATGGTAACTTCCACCATACTTCGTTACTTTGTTCTACTTGCTGTTGAGCGTATCTTGTGCGACCTTGAGCCTTTGCTTCTGTTTCTTCAGGCTCCTCGCTGTGGCAATAAGCCTTCTACGGAGGTTTTCTTGATCCAAGTGCGTTTCCGGGATGATGTGTGCATCTTCGCCTGGACTATTTTCTTCCCTAGACGGGGATTGATGAGGCTTATCTTTGGCGTCATCGTGTTCGGGCATCGGATCCGTACTATGTGTGCAGTTTGCATCTTGATCGTGTTCTGCCACCGGGGTGGTGCAATTGTCATTTCTTCCAGATTCACGTGGACTACTATTATCGTTGTTGTTGCTATGGTGGGACTTAGAGCGGCACCGTTGACGTCGGCGATTGGGTTCCTTGGAGGGTGCATCCTCCGCTGTCTCTTCGCCATTGCCTTCTCTAGGTGCATCCACCATGTATACGTCATGTGATGAAGTAGTGGTCCAACGTCCTGTGGGCGGTGGTTCTAGTTTGTCTCCTGCATCGTCGTCCATACCGTTGATGTCTTCGGAGTCGAAGTCGAGCATGTCGGTTAAGTCATCGATAGTGGCTACTAAGTGAGTGGTGGGTGGGCAGCGAATTTCTTCGTCGTCCGCATCCCATTCTAGTTGGACATAGTTCGGCCAAGGTTCTCCTGACAGGGAGAGAGACCTTAATAAATTTAGCACATCTCCGAAAGGTGAGTGCCGAAAGATATCCGCGGAGGAGAACTCCATTGTGGGTGCCCCGTCGGATTCGACAGGCACGGATGTAGGCGGCTCGGAGTCCATGGTCGGGGATAAATCCAGTGGTTCGGTGACACGGCTCTCATAAGGGGTGAAGTCAGTATCTGGTTCTATCACCACTGAGAGTGCGGCCTCCATGGCGGGGTCCATCCCTCCGCTTTCGGATGGTGCAATTTGCTCCGGGTAAAAGGCTGAAGTAGCTGCGGATGCGATCTCCCGAACACTGTCTGATGGCAGAGTTACGTCTTGCTCGTCGCGACTGTGTGGCGTGTCCGGCATGGGCTCGAATCCATCGAAGATCAAGTCTCCGCGGATGTCAGCCGTGTAGTTCAAGTTTCCAAATCTGACCTGATGGCCAGGGGCGTAGCTTTCGATCTGCTCCAGATGGCCAAGCGAATTGGCCCGCAGTGTGAAGCCGCCGAATACAAAGATCTATCCGGGGAGGAAAGCCTCACCCTGGACCGCATCGCTAGCGATGATCAAAGGAGCCATCAAGCCTTATGATGACGACACAGAGGAACTCTCAATGAAAGCACCAATGTCGGTGTCAAAACCGGAGGATCTCGGGTAGGGGGTCCCGAACTGTGCGTCTAAGGCGGATGGTAACAGGAGGCAGGGGACACGATGTTTACCCAGGTTCGGGCCCTCTTGAGGGAGGTAATACCCTATGTCCTGCTTGATTGTTCTTGATGATATAAGTATTACAACAGTTGATCTAACACGAGATCGGAGAGGCTAAACCCTAAAAGCTAGCCTATGGTATGATTGTATGTTGTCCTACGGACTAAAACCCTCCGGTTTATATAGGCACCGGAGGGGGCTAGGGTTACACAAGGTCAGTTACAAAGGAGGACATATACATATCCGTATTGCCTAGCTTGCCTTCCACGCCAAGTAGAGTCCCATCCGGACACGGGACGAAGTCTTCAATCTCGTATCTTCATAGTCCAACAGTCCGGCCAAAGGATATAGTCCGGCTGTCCAGAGACCCCCTAATCCAGGACTCCCTCACACGCATCCTAGCGGTTCTTTCTTTGCACTCATCAATGGAAATTCTCATGGCTTTGAGAGACTCATTGATATCATGCTTAGGTGGAATAGATCTAAGTTCCAAAGAATCAACATCAAGAGAAATTCTATCAACGTCCCTAGCCAAATCTTAAGCAATATTTCTTCCATCAAAGCATTGAAATTCTTTTGCGAGGTAATAAATTCTTGAATATTAGATTCAAAATCAGAGGGCATCTTATTATAATTTCCATAAGAATTGTTGTAGGAATTACCATGATTATTAGAGGGATTACTACGATAAGGCCTAGGATTGGAATTTCCTCTATACGCGTTGTTACCAAAATTGTTCCTACCAACAAAATTCACATCCATAGATTCATTATTACTCTTACTAGCAAATAATTTCATAAGTTCATCCATCTTTCCACTCAAAACATTAATTTCTTCTATCACATGCACCTTTTTATTACTAGATCTTTTAGTATGCCATTGAGAATAATTAACCATAATATTATCTAGGAGTTTAGTAGCTTCTCCTAAAGTGATTTCCATGAAAGTGCCTCCCGCGGCCGAATCTAAAAGATTTCTAGAAGCAAAATTCAATCCGGCATAAAAATTTTGTATAATCATCCACAAATTCAAACCATGAGTAGGGCAATTATGTATCATTAATTTCATTCTCTTCCAAGCTTGGCAACATGTTCATGATCAAGTTGCTTAAAATTCATAATATCGTTTCTAAGGGAGATGATCTTAGCAGGAGGAAAATACTTAGAGATAAAAGCATCTTTGCACTTATTCCATGAATCAATACTAATTTCAGGCAAAGACGAAAACCAAGCTTTAGCACAATCTCTAAGCGAAAAAGGAAATAGCCGCAATTTAACAATATCATTATCCACATCTTTCATCTTTTGCATATCACACAAATCAACGAAGCTATTTAGATGGGTAGCGGCATCTTCACTAGGAAGGCCGGAAAATGGATCTTTCATGACAAGATTCAGCAAAGTAGTATTAATTTCACAAGATTCAGCATCGGTAAGAAGAGCAATCGTAGTGCTAATAAAATCATTATTGTTGGTATTGGTGAAGTCACACAATTTAGTGTTATCTTGAGCCATCGTGACAAGCAAGCAAACTAACACACAAGCAAACAAAAAGCAAGTAGGCAAAAAGAGGCAAACGGGAAAGAGAGGGAGGATAGAGAGAGAGGGCGAATAAAACGGCAAGGGTGAAGTGGGGGAGATGAAAACGAGAGGCAAATGGCAAATAATGTAATGCGGGAGATAAGGGTATGTGATGGGTACTTAGTATATTGACTTTTGTGTAGACCTCCCCGGCAACGGCGCCAGAAATCCTTCTTGCTACCTCTTGAGCACTGTGTTGGTTTTCCCCGAAGAGGAAGGGATGATGCAGCAAAGTAGCGTAAGTATCTCCCTCAGTTTTTGAGAACCAAGGTATCAATCCAGTAGGAGGCTACGCGCCAGTCCCTCGTACCTGCACAAAACAAATAAATCCTCACAACCAACACGATAAGGGGTTGTCAATCCCTACATGGCCACTTACGAGAGTGAGATATGATAAGATAATATTTTCGGTATTTTTGTGATAAAGATGCAAAGTAAAATAAAAGCAAAGTAAAAAACCAAATGAAATAACTAAGTATTGGGAGATTAATATGATGAAGATAGACCCGGGGGCTATAGGTTTCACTAGTGGCTTCTCTCGAGAGCATAAGTATTCTACGGTGGGTGAACAAATTACTGTTGAGCAATTGACAGAAATGAGCATAGTTATGAGAATATCTAGGTATGATCATGTATATAGGCATCACGTCCAAGACAAGTAGACCGACTCCTGCCTGCATCTACTACTATTACTCCACTCATCGACCGCTATCCAGCATGCATCTAGAGTATTAAGTTAATGAAAACAGAGTAATGCCTTAAGCAAGATGACATGATGTAGAGGGATAAACTCATGCAATATGATGAAAACCCCATCATGTTATCCTCGATGGCAACAATACAATACGTGCCTTGCTGCCCCTACTGTCACTGGGAAAGGACACCACAAGATTGAGCCCAAAGCTAAGCACTTCTCCCATTGCAAGAAAGATCAATCTAGTAGGCCAAACCAAACTAATAATTCGAAGAGACTTGCAAAGATAACCAATCATACATAAAAGAATTCGGAGAAGATTCAAATATTGTTCATAGATAGACTTGATCATAAACGCACAATTCATTGGTCTCAACAAACACACCGCAAAAAGAAGATTACATCGAATAGATTTCCACAAGAGACGGGGAGAACATTGTATTGAGATCCAAAAAGAGAGAAGAAGCCATCTAGCTACTAACTATGGACCCGTAGGTCTGAGGTAAACTACTCACACTTCATCGGAGGGGCTATGGTGATGATGTAGAAAACCTCCATGATCGATGCCCCCTCCGGCGGAGCTCCGGAACATGCCCCAAGATGGGATATCGTGGATACAGAAAGTTGTGGCGGTGGAATTAGGGTTTTGGCTCCGTATCTGATTGTTTGGGGGTACGTAGGTATATATAGGAGGAAGGAGTACGTCGGTGGAGCAACAGGGGCCCCACGAGGGTGGAGGGCACGCCTGGGGGGTAGGCGCGCCCCCCTACCTCGCGGCCTCCTCTTTTGTTTCTTGACGTAGGGTCCAAGTCCCCTAGATCATGTTCGGGGAGAAAATCACGTTCCCGAAGGTTTCATTCCGTTTGGACTCCGTTTGATATTCCTTTTCTTCGAAACCCTGAAATAGGCAAAAAAAAACAGCAATTCTGGGCTGGGACTCCGGTTAATAGGTTAGTCCCAAAAATAATATAAAAGTGGATAATAAAGCCCAATAATGTCCAAAACAGTAGATAATATAGCATGGAGCAATCAAAAATTATAGATACGTTGGAGACATATCAGAAGTGTAGATCTAGGCCTTCTCAACCAATCCCTAAAGAATCAATAAGTTTGATTGGCTAGGGAGAGAGATCAGGCGAAAATGGAACTTGGAGCAACAATGGAGCTTGGGGATAGAAGAGGTAGTCAACTCGGAGAAGAAGACACCCCTTATATAGTGGAAGAACAAATCCAACCGTTATCCACCAACTCATCCTGCAAAGCACGGTACTACCGCTCGGGGACACGGTACTACCGCAAGGGCACACGGTACTACCGCAAGACACTGCGGTAGTACCGCCCATGCGGCAGTATCTAGACTAGCCCTGAAGCTGTGAGGCAGAGGGCGATAGAACCGCTGGTGCGGTACTACCACTCCCCCTTGTGGTACTACCGCAAGGCAGGGATAGCCAGATTTGTAAAGGCACGATCGTATAAAAATAAATCCGTGGCAACTTCCGCTGAGTTGGGATCAATGCAAAAACCCGACACGGTAGTACCATAAGCCAGGATCGGTACTACCGCGCGGGGCGCAGATGTAAAAAAATTACATCTGCCCGTACTGCCGCGCAAGCTGCTGAACCTGGCCAGAGCGCATGGTACTACCGCACCCCTGGCGCGGTACTACCGTGTGGGGCGCTGATACGTATCTAACGTATCTATAATTTATGAAGTATTCATGCTATTATATTATCAACCTTGGATGTTTTATATGCATTTATATGCTATTTTATATGATTTTTGGGACTAACCTATTAACCTAGTGCCCAATACCAGTTTCTGTTTTTTCCTTGTTTTTGAGTTTTACAGAAAAGGAATATCAAACGGAGTCCAATTGACATGCCAATTTTGACAATTTTTTATGGACCAAAAGAAGACCCCGGAGTAAAAGAGTTGGGCCAAGAAAGTCTCGGGGCATCCACGAGGGTGAGGGGCGCGCCCACCCCCCCCCCCTAGGCGTGTGGTCCTGCCTCGTGGACGCCTCGGGCACCTCCTTGATGTGAGACCGACGCCAAAAATTCCTATAAATACAGAAACCTCGGAAAATTAACCTAGATCGGGAGTTCCACCGCCAGAAGCCTCCGTAGCCACCGAAAACCAATCTAGGCCCTCTCTGGCACCCTGCCGGAGGGGGCCATCATCACCGGAGGGCATGGAGGAGGATCCCTGAGGCGCCATCATCGCCATGAAGGCCAAGGACAAGAGGGAGAACCTCTTCCCATCTAGGGGGAGGCCATGGAGGAGGAAGCACAAGGGGGAGAACCTCTCATCCTCTCTCTTGGTGGCACCGGAGTGCCATCGGGAGGGGAATCATCGCCGTGGTGATTGTCTTCATCAACATCACCATCATCATCTCTTTTATGCGGTCCACTCTCCCGCACCCCGCTGTAATCCCTACTTGAACATGGTGCTTTATGCCACATATTATGATCCCATGATGTGTTGCCATCCTATGATGTTTTGAGTAGATATCTTTTGTCTTCGGGTTGATTGATGATCTAGATTGCTATGAGTTGTATGTTTTAATTTGGTGGTGTCCTATGGTGCCCTCCGTGTCGCGCAAGCGTGAGGGATTCCCGTTGTAGGGTGTTGCAATACGTTTATGATTCGCTTACAGTGGGTTGCGTGAGTGACTGAAACACAAACCCGAGTAAGGGGGTTGTTGCGTACGGGATAAAGAGGACTTGATGCTTTAATGCTATGGTTGGGTTTTACCTTAATGATCTTTAGTAGTTGCGGATGCTTGCTAGAGTTCCAATCATAAGTGCATATGATCCAAGTAGAGAAAGTATGTTAGCTTATGCCTCTCCCTCATATGAAACTGCAATAGTGATTACCGGTCTTGTTAACAATTGCCTAGGACAATTCCGCACACCGATCCACCATTATTCCACACTCACTACTTATAATTTTTAGTAATATATTATAACTTCATGATAACAGCACATACTTTTATATTTTAGCTCTCCGATATCATACAAAGTTATCCTCTTCATACCGACAACCTAGTTTTATTTCTCGTTGCTAGTTGGAAGCAAACGTTCAGTGTACGTAGAGTCATATCAGTGGAAGATAGGGCTTGAGAGAACATTGATCTTACCTTTAGCTCCATGTGGGTTCGACACTCCATACTTATCACTTCCACCTTTGGAAATTGCTACGATGATTCCTTGCACTTGGGGATTATCAAGCTCTTTTCTGGCGCCGTTGCCGGGCAGCAATAGCGTGGGGTTGATATTCTCGTGTGTGCTTGTTTGCTTTATTCACTAAGTATATTTTGTTTTTCCTTTTTTGTTTCTGTTTAGTTGTGGGTGAAACATACAAAAAATTTAAAAGAATGAAAATACCAAAAAAATAACTTGCCTCTCATGCCTAAAAAGTATTTCAAAAGAGAATTGATTGGAAAGTTATGCATTGAAGAAGTGAGGGTCGACCTTGAGCACTCGTGTTCATGCTCATGGAAACAATGTAGAATTTTTCATGGAAGTTTCTCTGTAAATAATTATCCCCTTATATATACCCATTGTATTATAAAAATAATGTGCCAAGCTTTGGTTTTAGGATGATTAGATTGCTTGTTTACTATATGCAGAACAAAAACAAAAACTTTGGCTGTAGCGCGTGATTTTACATTTTTTTACTGGAAAGTCAAATGGGTCTGAAACTTTTTGCACATTACTTCTGTATAAATTGTTCAAATTTTTAAATTTATTTCATAATTTTTGGAGTTACATAAGTTTACTTAACCTTCAGATTTCTACAGACTGTCCTGTTTTAGACAGATGCTGTTTTTTGTTTGTTGTTTGCTTATTTTGATGAATCTATGGGTAGTATCAGGGGGTATGAACCATGGTGAAGTTGGAATACAGTAGATATAGTTCTAATATGAAATTGGAATGAGTTTTCAACAGTACCTAAAGGTAGTGATTTGCTTTATTATACTAACGGATCTCACAAAGTTTTTGTTAAAGTTTTTTGTGGATGAAGTGTTTGAAGAACGAGGAGTTACCGATGTGAGAAGAATAAAGAGAGGAAAGAGATCAAGCTTGGGGATGCCCCGGTTGGCATCCCATCTTTCGTCTTCAACAATTATCGGTGTACCTCAGTTTTTGTTTCGTTCACATGATTTGTGTCCTCTGTGTTTTTTGTTCTTAATTTATGAACCATGCTAGTATGAGATAGCCCTTCATTGATTTATAGAATGCTTCATGTGATTCACTTATATCTTTTAAGTATGATCTTATAGAATTGCTCTTTGTGCTACACTTAAATCTTTTGAGTATGGTTTTATAGAATGCTTCGTGTGCTTCACTTATACATTTTGAGCTTGGACATTGGTTAGTTTATATTAATTGTAGAAAGCTCCATGAACTTCACTTATATCTTTTGGAGTATGAAAAATACTATCATCTAAAGCGGGTATGGAAGAGTGTCAACTCTAGGAACTAGTGATCCCGCTATTCCGAATGAGAAGAATTTTGCTTATGTGGAGAGTAGAAAAATTTCTATGCTTGTAGATCATGAAAAGAATGCTTTATGTGATGGTTATATTGTTGAAATCATTCATGATGCCACTGAAAATTATTATGAGGGAGGAATACATGCTTGTAAGAGTGCAATAATATCAAGTTTTCTCTCTAGGTGCTTAAAGTTTTGAAGTTATACTTGTTTTTCCTTCCTATGCTAGTTGATACTTGTTCCCATAAATTGTGTGCTCAAAAAATCCCTAGGCATAGGAAGTGAGTTAGGTTTAAATGTGCTAGTCATATTCTTCATGATGCTCTCTTTATGTTCAAGTCTTATCTTTCATGTGAGCATCATTGAAATCATCATGCCGAGCTAAAAGGCATTAAAGAAAAGCGCTTGTTGGGAGACAACCCAATATTTACCCTTACTGTTTTTGTGTGTTTACATGATTAAGCTAATGTAGTAATCATGTTTTATAGCTTTTGTTTCAATAAAGTGCCAAGTAAGACCTTTGGGAAGACTTGGGTGAAAGTTAATGTGATCTTGCTGTAAAAAACAGAAACTTTGTGCTCACGAGATTAGCTGCCATTTTTTATAGAAGAGTTATTTGGTGCTGATTCTTTTTGCATAAGATTAATAGACAAATTCCTCACGTCCACCAATTTATTTCATAATTTTTTGACTAGCATAAGTATGGTTAGTGTTCAGATCATTACAGACTGTTCTGTTTCTGACAGATTCTGTTTTCATTGCATAGTTTGCTTGTTTTCTAGTTTCTATGACTTATATTACTCAATATAAATTATAAAAATGATATGGTACAGTAGGCATTGTGTGATAACAATTACGATCTTTGTGTTTTACAGTACCAAGGTGAATGGTTTACTCTTTATCATACTAACCTATCTCACGAAGTTCCGTGAAGTTTTGTGTGATTGAAGTTTTCAAGCTTTGGGTGAGATATCGATATGAGGAGAATAAGGAGTGGAAAGACCCTAAGCTTGGGGATTCCCAAGGCACTCCAAGGTAATATTCAAGGAAGACTCAAGCACCTAAGCTTGGGGGTGCCCCGGAAGGCATCCCCTCTTTCATCTTCAAAACTATAGGTATACCTTACTCGGAGCTACATTTTTATTCGTCACATGATATGTGTTTTGCTTGAAGCGTATTTTCAATTTTACTTGTTGTTTGAATAAAATCATTGGATCTGAAAGCTTAAATGAAAAATAATCCTCCCATGGGTAGTTAATTATTTGACTACTCAGTGTTCTTCACTCATATCTTTTTGGAGTAGTTTGTCATTACTCACGTGCTTCACATATATCCTATGAGTAAATGGTTGAATGAATTGAATATCATAAATCTCAATTTATATATGTTTCATATCCTTATACCATGGGGAGTAATGATTTCACATAGAATAAGTATAGTTAGTAAACTTATTGAAAGTTAGCAAACGTAGAATTGGTCACTTGAACAATTCATGAAAGAATATTGAAGGAAGAGAGATTTCACATATAAATATACTATCTTGGACATCTTTTGTAATTGTGATCACTCATTAAAATATGACATGCTAAAAGGTTGATGTCGGACAAGGAAGACAACGTAATGGGTTATGTTTTCTTATATCCGAACTAAAGTATATTGTCTTGGATCATCCAACATGTTGAGCTTGCTTTTCCCCCTCATGCTAGCCAAATTATTTGCACCAAGTAGAGATACTACTTGTGCTTCCAAAAATTCCTTAAACCAGTTTTGCCATGAGAGTCCACCATACCTACCTATGGATTGAGTAAGATCCTTCAAGTAAGTTGTCATTGGTGCATGCAATAAAAATTTCCCTCTAAATATGTACGATCTATTAATGTGGAGAAAATAAGCTTTATACGATCTTGTGATGTGGAAGAAATAAAAGCAACGGACTGCATAATAAAGGTCCATATCACAAGTGGCAATATAAAGTGACGTTCTTTTGCATTAAGATTTTATGCATCCAACCATAAAAGCGCATGACAACCTCTGCTTCCCTCTGCGAAGGGCCTATCTTTTACTTTTATCTTCTACCTTATGAAAGAGTCATGGTGATCTTTGCCTTTCCTTTTTACATTTTATCCTTTGGCAAGCACATTGTGTTGGAAAGATCTTGATACATATATCCAATTGGATGTAAGTTATCATGAACTATTATTGCTGACATTACCCTTGAGGTAAAAGGTTGGGAGGTGAATCTATAAGCCCCTATCTTTCTCTGTCTGATTAAAACTTTGAACCCATAAATATCACGTGAGTGTTAGCAATTGTGAAAGACTAAAATGATAGTTGAGTATGTGGATTTTGCTAAATCAAAGCTCTGACATAGACCCTTCCTGAAAATAAGATGAATTTCAATTGTTTGATGACTGAGAATATAGTTTGTTAGTTTCAAGAAAGTTTATGATCTATACTTTAACATGTGAATAGCTTCTTACTTGATCATGAAAACCTTTATGAAGAAGAGCTACTGTTATGATATATAATGATGCTAGAAAAAGTGATTGTAACTATCATTGATGAAACTTACGCACTTGCTAGCATTCACACTTCATAAATTATTTCTTTTATCATTTACCTACTCGAGGATGAGCAGGAATTAAGCTTGGGGATGCTGATACGTCTCCAACGTATCTATAATTTATGAAGTATTCATGCTATTATATTATCAACCTTGGATGTTTTATATGCATTTATATGCTATTTTATATGATTTTTAGGAAACCTATAACCTATTAACCTAGTGCCCAGTGCCAGTTTCTGTTTTTTCCTTGTTTTTGAGTTTTACAGAAAAGGAATATCAAACGGAGTCCAATTGACGTACCAATTTTTGACGATTTTTTATGGACCAAAAGAAGACCCCGGAGTAAAAAGTTGGGCCACGAGAGTCCCGGGGCGTCCACGAGGGTGGGGGCGCGCCCCCCCCCCAGGCGTGTGGTCCTGCCTCGTGGACGCCTCGGGCACCTCCTTGACATGAGACCGACGCCAAAAATTCCTATAAATACAGAAACCTCAGAAAATTAACCTAGATCGGGAGTTCCGCCGCCAGAAGCCTCCGTAGCCACCGAAAACCAATCTAGGCCCTCTCTGGCACCCTGCCGGAGGGGGCCATCATCACCGGAGGCCATGGAGGAGGATCCCGGAGGGGCCATCATCACCATGAAGGCCAAGGACCAGAGGGAGAACCTCTCCCCATCTAGGGGGAGGCCATGGAGGAGGAAGCACAAGGGGGATAACCTCTCCTCCTCTCTCTCGGTGGCACCGGAGTGCCATCGGGAGGGGAATCATCGCTGTGGTGATCGTCTTCATCAACATCACCATACTCAACTGTTTTACGCGGTCCACTCTCCCGCACCCCGCTGTAATCCCTACTTGAACATGGTGCTTTATGCCACATATTATGATCCAATGATGTGCTGCCATCCTATGATGTTTTGAGTAGATATCTTTTGTCTTTGGGTTGATTGATGATCTAGATTGGTATGAGTTGTATGTTTTACTTTGGTGTTGTCCTATGGTGCCCTGCGTGTCGCGCAAGCGTGAGGGATTCCCGTTGTAGGGTGTTGCAATACGTTTATGATTCACTTATAGTGGGTTGCGTGAGTGACTAAAACACAAACCCGAGTAAGGGGGTTGTTGCGTATGGGATAAAGAGGACTTGATGCTTTAATGCTATGGTTGGGTTTTACCTTAATGATCTTTAGTAGTTGCGGATGCTTGCTAGAGTTCCAATCATAAGTGCATATGATCCAAGTAGAGAAAGTATATTAGCTTATGCCTCTCCCTCGTATGAAACTGCAATAGTGATTATCGTTCTTGTTAACGATTGCCTAGGACAATTCCGCACACCAATCCACCATAATATTTAGTAATATATTCTAACTTCATGATAACAGCACCTACTTTTATAGTTTAGCTCTCTGATATCATATAAAGTTATCCTCTTCATACCCACAACCTAGTTTTATTTCTCGTTGCTAGTTGGAAGCAAACGTTCGGTGTACGTAGAGTCGTATCAGTGGCAGATAGGGCTTGAGAGAATATTGATCTTACCTTTAGCTCCTTGTGGGTTCGACACTCCATAATTATCACTTCCACCTTTGGAAATTGCTATGATGATTCCTTGCACTTGGGAATTATCAGGCGTGGATGTAAAAAATTACATCCGCCCCTACTACCGCAAAAGCTGCAGCGCCTGGTCTGAGACCACAGTACTACCGCTCTAAGGAAGCGGTACTACCGCGGGCACTTGCGGTACTACCGCGCCAGAGGCCGGTACTACCGCAAGGGCCTGCGGTACTACTGCTCCTAGGAGCAGTACTACCGCATGCCCAAGTTCAGCAATCACGACATTTTGCATAGACTTGAAAAGACAGAGGATGCTCCAAAGTGCCAAAGGAAAGGTGGTGCAAAAGGAGAAGACGTGTATGTGATGATTCCACCCAAACCTTTCCAAAGAGGATCCCCTCTTAATAGTATGGCTTTCCTACGACTCAAAACCACCGAAAAGAAACGTCGAGAAATGCCATCTTCAATAGTCTTCGTGGGGCACCATATCGTCTTGTGCCTGGTCATGATATATCTGAAATACTCAATGCACACGATTAGTCCGCAAATGCATTGTCATCAATCACCAAAACAACTAAGGGATAAAAATGCCCTTACAATAAGTGCATATAATTCCAAGTCAGAGATGACATTCTAGCAATGGCCTCTCCCACATAAAACTTGCTATTGGTCTAGTAAAGTAGTCAATTGCTTAGGGATAATTTTGCAACTCCTACCACCACTTTTCCACACTCGCAATACTAACTTTATTGCTTCTTTGCCTAAACAGCCCCTACTTTTTATTTATGCGCTCTTTATTATCTTGCAAACCTATCCAAAAACACATACAAAGTACTTCTAGTTTCATACTTGTTCTAGGTAAAGCGGACATTAAGCGTGCGTAGAGTTGTATCGGTGGTCGATAGAACTTGAGGGAATATTTGTTCTACCTTTAGCTCCTCGTTGGGTTTGACACTCTTACTTATTGAAAGAGGCTACAATTGATATCCCATACTTGTGGGTTATCAAGACCTTTTTCTGGCGCCGTTGCCGGGGAGTTATAGCATGGGGTGAATATTCTTGTGTGTGCTCGTTTGCTTCATCACTAAGAAATTTTTATTTGTTGTTCTAAGTTTTTCTCTATCTTTAGTTATGGATATGGAACACGAAACACTAAAATAATAGGTTTACTTTCTACTCATGGAGATGGGGAACCTCCTAAAACCCTCAATGCTCATTATGTGAAAGATATTATGTACTACCTTGATAATCCTGAGAAAACCCCATTCAACATTATAATGGGAGTAATGTTGGATCAACGTGGATACTTTAGGGATTATCGCTTGACTCAAAAAGGGAAACTATTATGGGGTCAAATTTATATATTGCATTGGTATGCTCGGCAACTATGCTTGAGATATGATTATACTTGTTGCTCTAGGATGAAGGCTCCACACCTTCCCTTTTCATGTGAATTTAATGACGATGAATCCTTGGCTTCTTATGCTAATGGTATATATGATTATTATGATGTGGAACAAATAGAAGAATTCATTGCTTTTATGGCTGCTTATGAATTTGAATCTTTGTTTAAAGAGTTTGAAGATTTTGATGATTCAGTTTATAGACCTAAAAATTTAGCTATCCTTAAATATTGCTATGAGAATTAAATACAATTATGATATTGATGAATTTATTGAGAAAGTCTCTACTGTCCGAAAAGAGACTAATATTTTGCAGGAGTCTATGGAAGAAGGAATTGATGAAACTGTGAGCTCATTGGATGAAAAAGATGATGAGGAGAGCGAAGAACAAAATGAGGAAGAGCGGATTAGCTACCCGTGCCCACCTTCTAATGAGAGTAACTCTTCAACTCATACATTGTTTAATTTCCCTTTGTGCTTACCGAAGGATGATTGCTATGATGATTGTTATGGTCCCGTTGATTCTTTTGAAATATACCTTTTTGATGATGCTTGCTATGCTTGTGGCCAAGATGCCAATATGAATTATGCTTATGGAGATGAACTTGCTATAGTTCCTTATGTTAAACATGAAATTGTTGCTATTGCACCCACGCATGATAGTCCTATTATCTATTTGAATTCTCCCGACTACACTATATCGGAGAAGTTTGACCTTATTAAGGATTATATTGATGGGTTGTGTTTCACTACTACACATTATGATTTTGATGGATATAATATGCATGTGCTTGCTGCTCTTACGTGCAATTATTATGAGAGAGGAACTACATCTCCGCCTCTCCTGTTTCCAATATGATAAAATTGCAAGAAATTGTTTATACTATGCATTGGCCTTTATTATGTGTGCATGAATTGTTCTTTTATGACATGCCGATGCATAGGAAGAGAGTTAGACTTCGTCATTACATGATATATGTTGCTTTGTGCTCACTACTAAATGCCAAATCATTGCTAATTCAAATTAGCTTTGATATACCTTGGGATCCGGGTGGATTCATTACTTGAGCACTTTATGCCTAGCTTAATGGCTTTAAATAAAGCACTGCCAAGGAGACAACCCGGAAGTTTTAGAGAGTAATTTATTTCTATTGAGTGATTTTATATAGTTTAAAAACAAAAAAAATAAAGAGGGGAACCCAAAACTTTTCAAAAAGAAAAGTGAAAGTGAGAGAGACAAGCATTGTTGAAGTGGGGGAGCTCCTTGAACTTTGTTCATGCTCATGGAAACTTTGTGAATCTTGATTACAGAAACTTTTCAACAAAAATAATTATCCCCTTTTACAATTCCATTGTATTATAAAAATAATGTGCCAAGATTTGCCTTTAGGATGTTTACATTGCTTGTTGGTTTGTGCGGTGCAGTACAGAAACTTTGGCTGTAGTGCGCGATTTTACATGTTTAACTGGAACAGCAAACGGTTATGAAACCTTTTGCACTGTCTTTCTATACGATTTTTTTATTTTTCCAAATTTTGGAAGAATTTTTGGAGTACCATAGGTATGGTGAATGCTCAGATTACTACAGACTGTCCTGTTTAAGACAGATTCTTTTTTTGATGCATAGTTTGCTTGTTTTGATGAAACTATCGATTTCTATCAATGGATTAATCCATGGAAGAGTTATATTACTGTAGATAAAATGAAAAAACAAAATATGAATTGGTTTTGAACATTACTTAAAGTAGTGATTTTCTTTATTATACTAACGGATCTTACCGAACTTTTTGTTAAGTTTTGTGTGATTGAAGTTTTCAAGTTTTGGGAGAGATCACGATGGATGAAGGAATAAGGAGTGGCAAGAGCCTAAGCTTGGGGATGCCTGAGGCACCCCAAGGAAATATTCAAGGACTCCCAAGCAACCAAGCTTGGGGATGCCCCGTAAAGCATCCCCTCTTTCTTCTAACAATCATCGGTAATTTTACTTGGAGCTATATTTTTTATTCGTCACATGATATGCGTAAATCTTGGAGCGTCTTTTGCATTTAGTTTTCACTTTTATTTGATGCACCATGCTGGTATGAGATAGTCCTTGGTTGATTTATAGAATGCTCATTACACTTCACTTATATCTTTTGAGTATGGCTTTATAGAATGCTTCATGTGCTTCACTTATATCTTTTGAAGTTTGGATTGCCTGTTTCTCTTCACATAGAAAATCGCCATTTGTACAATGCTCTTTTGCTACACTTATATTTGTTAGAGCGTGGGCATATCTTTTGTAGAAATAATTAAACTCTCTTGCTTCACTTATATCTATTTAGAGAGATGACAGGAACTGGTCATTCACATGGTTAGTCATAAAATCCTACATAAAACTTGTAGATCACTGAATATGATATGTTTGATTCATTGCAATAGTTTTGCAATATAAAGATGGTGATATTAGAGTCATGCTAGTGGGTAGTTGTGGATTGTAGAAATACTTGTGTTGAAGTTTCTGATTCCCGTAGCATGCACGTATGGTGAACCGTTATGTGATGAAGTCGGAGCATGAGGTATTTATTGATTGTCTTCCTTATGAGTGGCGGTCGGGGATGAGTGATGGTCTTTTCCTACCAATCTATCCCCCGAGGAGCATGTTGTAACACCCTTGATGCGACTATATCTCCCACGTGTCGAGGCACGACTTAGAGGCATAATCGCATTGAAGGCATATGTCGCAAGTTAGGCAATCTTCACAACATCCCATGTAATATAGATAATAAAAGGGGAGAAAACATAGTTGGCTTACACTCGCCATGTCAATCAAGGTACATAAATAACATTACATCATTCAAACACTCATGGCCCGACTACGTGCCAAAATAAAAGATAACCCAACATGCGACACAGTCCCGATCACCCCCAACTGGGCACCACTACTGATCATCAGGAAAAGAAACATAGTATCGCTGAGAGTCCTCGTCGAACTCCCACTTGAGCTCAAGCGCATCACCTGGAGCGGAATCATCAGGCCCTGCATCTGGTGTAATAGTAATCTGTGAGCCACAGGGACTCAGCAATCTCGCACCCTCGCGATCAAGACTATTTAAGCTTATAGGTAAGGCAAGGTAAATATATATGTGGAGCTGCAGCAAGCGACTAGCAAATATGGTGGCTAACCTGTTCGCAAAAGAGAGCGAGAAGAGGAGGCAAAGCGCGAGCGAGAAACTAGAGAACAACCTGCGCAAGCATTACTCCAACATCGTGTCCACTTCTCGGACTCCGCCGATAAGAGGCCATCACGGTAACACACTCAGTTGATTCATTTTAATTAAGTTAAGGTTCATGTTATCTACAACTGGACATTAACAAATACCCATCTGCCCATAACTGTGGGCACGGCTTTCAAAAGTTCAAATCCTTGCAGGGGAGTCCCAACTTAGCCCATGACAAGCTCTCACGGTCAACGAAGGAATAGACCTCCTCCCAAGACGTTCCGATCAGACTCGGTATCTCGGTTCTTCAAGACACTTCGACAGGTTAAAACAAGACCAGCAACACCGCCCGAATGTGCCGACAAATCTCGATAGGAGCTGCACATATCTCGTTCTCAGGGCACACTCAGATGAGACATCCTACGAGTAAAACCAGCCCTCAAGTTGCCCCGAGGTGGCCCCGCAGTCTACTCGGTTCGGACCAACACTCGGAGGAGCACTGGCCCGGGGGGGTTTAAATAAGATGACCCTCGGGCTCCGGAAACCCAAGGGAAAAGAGGCTAGGTGGAAAATGGTAAAACCAAGGTTGGGCATTGCTGGAAAATCTTTAATCAAGGCGAACTATCAAGGGGTTCCCATTATAACCCAACCGCGTAAGGAACGCAAAATCCGGGAACATAACATCGATATACGGAAACTAGGGCGGCAAGAGTGGAACAAAACACTAGGAGAGAGGCCGAGCCTTCCACCCTTTACCAAGTATATAGATGCATTAAGATAACATGGCAATATAATGGTATCCCAACAAGTAAAGAAATGTTCCAACAAGGAACGGCCTCCAATCTTCACCTGCAACTAGTAACGCTATAAGAGGGGCTGAGCAAAGCGGTAACATAGCCAATCAATGGTTTGCTAGGACATGGTGGGTTAGAGGTTTGACATGGCAATTAGGGAGGCTTGAAAGCAAGTGGTAGGCATCGTAGCATTAGCATAGCAAAAGAGCGAGCAAACTAGCATAGCAAAGATAGTAGTGATTTCGAGGGTATGATCATCTTGCCTGCAAAGTTGTCAGAGTTGACTGGATCCTCGAAAGCAAACTCATCGGGCTCCTCATTAGCGAACTCGTCTCCCGGCTCTACCCAAACAAGACAAACAAGCAACAAGGACACAATCAACCATGTGCAAGGCTCAAACAATATGATGCAAAGATGATATGTTATGCTGGATGCGACGCGGAATGCATATGCAAGATTTGACAAGGAATGCATGAACTTGGACTCAACTTGGAATCCAAGTGTGCCACTGGAAATATGAGATGAAATCGCTTGAAAACGATATAAAGAACGCCGGAATCGGAGTTAAGGTTTGAAAATGGCAAGCGATTCAAGTATGACACCGGTCTGCGATTTACAGCAAGTAGCCATCTAAATGCAATGAGATTAACATGCTACAGCACCCAAACATTACAACAAAGTACATGGCAGGGATGCATTCAAGATGATTAACAAAAGTCTAGCACTGAGGTACGGCCAATTCATCCATTAGCAGGTTCAAACAAGCATGGCAAAAATGCATATGGCAAACAGATTTCAGACTTAGTGAAATTAACACTTGTCTGGAATTTCAGATCAGATAGCACTCTTCGGAGCAACAAAACTACATGCTATAGGAGCTGAACATGGCAAAGTAAAGCATGGAATGGAGCTACTCAAAGAGCTTAACAAAAATCCCTTAATGACCTTGAGCCAAAAGGGATCAAAAAATACAATTGCAAGCATGTGAACATGGCAAAAACATAATCAGAGCACAGACTTGGTGAAAACTGGAGCATGCTGAAAACAGATATCAAGTAGGCATGTTCACGAGCTCGATGCACTCACTACGGAGCAAGACATGACAAACTAAGCATACACCCATCAAGAATACACAAAATACAAGCTAGACATGGCAAGAACAATAACATAGCATGCACGGGTCAACTACAACATCATCGGCAAAATTGCAAACAAGTTGACAATCTGCCCAGATTCACAAAGTAGCAAAAGTAGATCTCGATTGACTCAAGCTAGGGTGCTCCATAATTGCAAACAAAGACATGGATGGATATAGCACTACAAGATTAACAAAACATCCTTACTGATCATCCTCAAAAGAGGCACGGATCACTAGGAAACAAAAGGAACATATGGCCATATGAAATAAACAGGTCAAGGACTTAGTGGAATTGCTAAGTCCCTGAAATCAGCACTACCAAGTGCCTCACTTTGCAAGCTTGTGCTAGTCACCACACACATCACAAAAATACATGGGTTGCACCTTTGGAAAGATGGCAAAACCCTTAACAAAACATATGTAGAGCTCATGGGCATATCATGCACACATTAATCATGGCAAAAATGACAAATATGCAAATGGAGTAGCAGATCTGACAAATATCTCAAGTAGCCCTCTTCTAACAGAATTTCGGGCATCAACATGAACTCAAATGAAAATGATGCAATGGAATGAAATGATGTACTCTCTGAGACGAACATTTCGATATGCTATATGCCAAAAACAGAGTTACGGATGCGGAGTTACGATGCGATGAAGAGGAGCATATGAGCTAGGGTTTCGGGCAAAAAGTCAACCCGAGACAAATCCGGATCTGAGATCTGCACGCTTTACGAGGATCGCCGGGGTTCTTGTCGGAGTTCGTCGCCGGACTTGGCGAGGGGAGGCACCGGAGTCGAGGGAGAGACGGAGAGGGGCCGGATCCGGCGTGGGGGAGGCGGCGAGGCGGCACGGACGCCAAGGCGGCAGCTGGCGGCGCGGGCGGCGGGCGGCGGCGCGCGCGCCGGCCGGGAGGCGGCGGATGGCGGCGGCTGAGGGAGAGACGAGGAGGCGCGGGCGGCGGGATGGCTTCAGGCCGCGGGGGCCCGACGTGGGCCTGGCGGGCCGGGGCGCGAGGTGGCGGCGCGGGGATGTGGGCGCGGTGGCGGCGCGAAACGGACACGTCCGGCCGTCCGGATTTCGTCCGGCGGCGGCGGGTGGAGCTTTCTAGGGTTTCGTCCGTGATTCGAATGGGGTGTCTTTATATAGGCATAGAGGGAGCTAGGAGAGTCCAAATGAGGTGCGGTTTTCAGCTACGCGATCGTGATCGAACGCTCTAGATGATGGAGAGGGTTTTGATGGATTTTGGGCCAACTTGGAGAGATGTTGGGCTGCAACACACACGAGGCCTTTTCGGTCCCTCGGTTAACCGTTGGAGTATCAAACGAAGTCCAAATGATACGAAACTTGACAGGCGGTCTACCGGTAGTAAACCAAGGCCGCTTGGCAAGTCTCGGTCCAATCCGGAAATGTTTAATCCCCACACACGAAAGAAAGGTAGAAATGACCACCGGAGGAGAACGAAGCGCCGGAATGCAAAACGGACAACGGGGAAAATGCTCGAATGCATGAGATGAACACGTATGCAAATGCAATGCACATGATGACATGATGTGAGATGCAAGACAACGATAACAACACACGGAGACAAAGACCTGAACCTGAGAAAATAAAATAACTTAACGCCGGAAACGGCAAGAGTTGGAGTACAAATTGGGAAAGTCATATCCGGGGTGTTACACATGCGCATAGTACTTTGTTTGATGAATAATAGATTTTTGCCATACGTATGTGAGTTCTTTATGACTAATGTTGAGTCCATGGATTATACGCACTCTCACCCTTCCATCATTGCTAGCCTCTTCGGTACCGTGCATTGCCCTTTCTCACCTCGAGAGTTGGTGCAAAATTCGTCGGTGCATCCAAACCCCGTGATACGATACGCTCTATCACACATAATCCTCCTTATATCTTCCTCAAAACAGCCACCATACCTACCTATTATGGCATTTCCATAGCCATTCCTAGATATATTACCATGCAACTTCCATCATCATCATACACATGACTTGAGCATTTATTGTGATATTACTTTGCATGATCTAAGATAGCTAGCTTGATGTTTTCATGGCTTGTCCGTTTTTTGATGTCATTGCTATGCTAGATCATTGCACAACCTAGTACACCGCCGGAGGCATTCATATAGAGTCACATTTTTGTCCTAGTATTGAGTTGTAAGTAAACAAAAGTGTGATGATCATCATTATTAGAGCATTGTCCCATGTGAGGAAAGGATGATGGAAGCTATGATTCCTTCACAAGTTGGGATGAGTCTCCGGACTTTACAAAAAAAATAAAAGAGGCCAAAGAATCCCACACAAAAAGAGGCCAAAGAATCCCACCAAAAAAAGAACAAAAAAACAAAAAAATGAGAGAAAAAGAGAGAAGGGGCAATGTTACTATCCTTTTACCATACTTGTGCTTCAAAGTAGCACCATGTTCTTCATATAGAGAGTCTCTTGAGTTATCACTTTCATATACTAGTGGGAATTTTCATTATAGAACTTAGCTTGTATATTCCGATGATGGGCTTCCTCAAATGCCCGAGGTCTTCATGAGCAAGCAAGTTGGATGCACACCCACTTAGTTTCCAGTTTGAGCTTTCATACACTTATAGCTCTTAGTGCATCTGTTGCATGGCCATCCCTACTCCTCGCATTGACATCAATTGATAGGCATCTCCATAGCCTGTTGATTAGCCGCATCGACGTGAGACTTTCTCCTTTTTATCTTCTCCACACAACCTCCACCATCATATTCTATTCCACCCATAGTGCTATGTCCATAGCTCACGCTCATGTATTGCGTGAAAGTTGAAAAGGTTTGAGAACGTCAAAAGTATGAAACAATTGCTTGGCTTGTCATCGGGGTTGTGCATGATTTGAATATTTTGTGTGGTGAAGATGGAGTATAGCCAGACCATATGATTTTGTAGGGATAACTTTCTTTGGCCATGTTATTTTGAAAAGACATGATTGCTTTATTAGTATGCTTGAAGTATTATTGTCTTAATGTCAAATAATAGACTATTGCTTTGAATCACTCGTGTCTTAATATTCATGCCATGATTAGATACATGATCAAGATTACGCTAGGTAGCATTCCACACCAAAAATTATGTTTTTTATCATTTACCTACTCGAGGACGAGCAGGAATTAAGCTTGGGGATGCTAATAGGTCTCCATCGTATCTATAATTTTTGATTGTTCCATGCCAATATTCTACAACTTTCATATACTTTTGGCAACTTTTTATACTATTTTTGGGACTAACATATTGATCCAGTGCCCAGTGCCAGTTCCTGTTTGTTGCATGTTTTTTGTTTCGCAGAAAATCCATATCAAACGGAGTCCAAACGGGATAAAAACTGACGGAGATTTTTTTTGGACTATATGTGATTTTTCGGAAGAAGAATCAACGCGAGACGATGCCCAAGGGGGGCGCGCCCCAGGGGGGTCAGGCACGCCCTGGGCCCTTGAGGCCACCCCGTAAGGTGGTTGGTGCCCTTCTTTCGCCGCAAGAAAGCTAATATCTGGATAAAAATCGTGTCCAAATTTCAGCCCAATCGACGTTACGGATCTCCGGGAATATAAGAAACGGTGAAAGGGTAGAATGAGGGAACGAAGAAACAGAAAGAGACAGAGAGACAGATCCAATCTCGGAGGTGCTCTCGCCCCTCCACCGCCATGGAGGCCATGGACCAGAGGGGAAACCCTTCTCCCATCTAGGGAGAAGGTCAAGTAAGAAGAAGAAGAAGAAGGGGGCTCTCTCCCCCTCTCTCCCAGTGGCGCCGAAACGCCGCCGGGGCCATCATCGTCACCGCAATCTACACCAACACCGTCGTCATCTTCACCAACATCTCCATCACCTTCCCCCATCTATCTACAGTGGTCCACTCTCCTGCAACCCGTTGTACCCTCTACTTGAACATGGTGCTTTATGCTTCGTATTATTATCCAATGATGTGTTGCCATCCTATGATGTCTGAGTAGATTTTCGTTGTCCTATCGGTAATTGGTGAATTTCTATGATTGGTTTAATTTGCTTGTGGTTATTTTGTTGTCCTTTGGTGCCCATCATATGAGTGCATGCATGGATCACACCATAGGGTTAGTTGTATGTTGATAGGACTATGTATTGGAGGGCAAGAGTGGCAGAAGCTTCAACCTAGTATAGAAATTGATGCATACGGGATTGAAGGGGGGCCAATATATCTTAATGCTATGGTTGGGTTTTACCTTAATGAATTATAGTAGTTGTGTATGCTTGCTAATAGTTCCAATCATAAGTGCATAGAATTCCAAGTCAGGGATGACATGCTAGCAGTGGCCTCTCCCACATATAACTTGCTATCGGTCTAGTAAAGTAGTCAATTGCTTAGGGACAATTTCGCACCTCCTACCACCACTTTTCCACACTCGCTATGCTAACTTTATTGCTTCTTTACCTAAACAGCCCTGCTTTTTATTTAAGTGCTCTTTATTATCTTGCAAACCTATCCAAAAACACCTACAAAGTACTTATAGTTTCATACTGTTTCTAGGTAAAGCGAACGTTAAGCATGCGTAGAGTTGTATCGGTGGTCGATAGAACTTGAGGGAATATTTGTTCTACCTTTAGCTCCTCTTTGGGTTCGACACTCTTACTTATCGAAAGAGGCTACAATTGATCCCCTATACTTGTGGGTTATCAGATCTCACAGCCCTCCTCAGGAGACACACAACGTTGGAACACGCCTGTCACACTGCATCGATGTAACTCGTTGTTGACAATAGTCATAGACTTGGACCGCCGGGTTATTTGTCTTGCCAAAGTTTCATCTTCAGGTAACTCACCTCGGGTCATATAATCCGGATAAGGCAAAGTCCAATCAGGAATAGCAAGCAGAGCCGCCACCAATTGCACCTCCATGTCAGGAACAGCAAGATCCTCCTTAGATGGTATCTTAATTAAAGGGTTCTCTAAGACATAAAGAAACACATTGGAAGGCACCGGCTTACGTTGAGACCCAAGCCGGCTTAAGGCATCAGCTGCCTCATTCTTCCATCGATCAAGATGATCCACTTGATAACCCTTGAAATGACCAGCAATATTATAAACCGCCCGGCGCTAAGCCGCCATGAGCGGGTCTTTAGAGTCCCAAGTGCATGAGACTTGCTGAGCCACCAGGTCTGAGTCGCCAAAACACCTGATCCGGCTTAAATTCATCTATTTGGCCATACGAAGGCCATGGAGTAAAGCCTCATATTCAGCTACATTGTTAGTACAAGGAAACTTTAACCTTGAAACATATCATAATTTGTCACCTCATGGGGAAGTCAAAATAACTCCAGCCCCCGAGCCCTCCAACTGCTTAGACCCATCAAAGTGGATTGTCCAATAGGTGTTGTCACGTTTCTCCTTAGGTGTCTGTAACTCTGTCCAGTCATTTATGAAATCCACCAATGCTTGAGATTTGATGGTTGTCCTTGGCACATACTTCAAACCATGAGGCCCAAGTTCAATTTCCCACTTGGCAACCCGACATGTAGCCTCTCTGTTCTGAATAATGTCTCCTAAGGGAGAAGAGCTAACCACGGTAATAGGATGGCCAAGAAAATAATGGTTCTACTTGCGACTTGCCATGAACACCCCATATACCAACATCTGTCAATGTGGATATCGTTGCTTGGTCTCAATTAACACCTCACTGACATAATAAGCCGGCCTCTAAACAGGGTATTCCTTACCCGCCTCCTTGCGCTCCACAACAATCGCCACATTGAGAGCCTTACTGTTAGCCGCCACATATAAAAGCAAAGGCACTTTTTCAATAGGAGCAGCAAGGACGGGTGGCTCAGCTAGCTGTTTCTTAAGCGCCTCAAACGCCTCACTGGTCGCATTACTCCAAACAAAATGATATATCTTCTTCATCATCTAGTATAAAGGATCGCCTTCTTACCCAGGCGGCTTAAAAACCATCTCAAAGCCGCAAATACGACCTGCCAGGCGCTGGACATCATTGACACACGCCGTCTTAGCGAACAAGGTGATAGCTTTAATATTCTCCAAGTTAGCTTCAATACCCCTCTCTAAGACCAGAAAACTCAATAGCTTGCCTGCAGGCACACTAAAAACACACTTGGCCAGGTTAACCATCATCTTATAAACCTGGAGATTATCAAAGGTCTCCCTTAAATCATCTAGGAGAGTCTCTTTCTTTTTGGATTTAACCACAATATCATCCACATAAGCATGCACATTGCGTCCAATCTGACTGTGAAAACAATTCTGAACATAGTGCTGATAAGTCACCTGGGAACTCTTGAGCCCAAAAGGCATAGAAACATAGCATAAAACTCAAAGGTGTGATGAAAGCAATCGTCTCTTGGTATGTAACTGCCATATTGATCTAATGATAACTAGAATAAGGATCAAGGAAACATAAACTCTCACAACCCGCCGTAGCGTCAATAATCTAGTCAATACGAGGGAGAGCAAATGGATCAGCTGGACAAGCCTTGTTAAGATCTATGTAATCAACACACATACGCCAGCTGTCGTTCTTCTTAAGTACCAACACCGGGTTAGCCAACCACTCAGGGATGAAAGACTTCAATGATAAACCCAGTGGCTAAGAGGCAGGCCACCTCTTCTCCAATAGCTTTATGTCGCTCTTCATTGAAACAACAAAGTAACTTCTTAATCAGCTTAAACTTAGGATCCATATTAAGAGTGTGCTCAGTGAATTATCTCGGTACACCTAGCATGTCAGAAGGTTTCCATGCAAAGATGTCCCGATTCTCACGGATGAACTCGATAAGCGAGCTTTCCTATTTAGGACCCATATTAGCCCCTATTGCGAACCATTGAGATGAGTCGCCAGGGACAAAGTCAACTCGCTTGGTGTCATCAACTTGAAATTTCAACAGAGGGTCTTGCTCGGTAGTGGGCCTTTTCAGTGGAGTCATATTTGTCGGGTCAACATTATCCTTATAAAACTTAAGCTCCTTAGTGGCACAAGCTGACTCAGCATAAGCATCATCTCCTTCTTCACATTCCAAGGCAATTTTCCAATCACCATGGATCATAATAGTGCCCTTACGCCCTGGCATCTTAAGCTGTAAATAAGCATAACAAGGCCGAGCCATAAATTTGGCATAAGCCGGCCGTCCAAACAAGGCATGGTACGGGCTCTTGATTTTGACCACCTCAAACCATAGTGTCTCTGCTCTGTAGTCATAGTCGTTACCAAATGCAACTTCGAGGGCAATCTTTCCAACAGGATACGCCGACTTACCAGGTACCACGCCATAAAAAACTATAGAAGACGGTTTAAGATCTTTATCAGTCAAGTTCATCTGGCAAAAGGTGTCATAATAAATGATAGTGATACTGCTACCACCATCCATGAGCACTTTAGTGAATTTATAACCACCGGCCCGAGGAGATACCACTAACACTAGCTGACCTGGATTGTCAACCCGGGTTGGGTGATCCTCTCGACTCCATGTGATTGGATACTCCGACCACCACAAGTATTGAGGCACTGTCGGCTCCATTGCGCTGACCACGTGTTTATGAACCTTCCGATCTCGCTTGCAAAGACTTGTGGTGAAAACATGATATTGGCCACTGTTGAGTTGCTTTGGATTACTCTAGTATCCTGACTGATGCTGCTGGTTGCCCTGACCAGACTATTGGTTATAACCACTTTGGTTGCCATGTCCTTGATACCTAGAACTTGAACTGCCGCCATCAAAGTCGGTCCCCTATGAGCCAGATCCTGACCCGCCAGGCAGGCCAATATTGTTGCCATGATGTTGATTAAAGTTAGAATTCATTTACTCTCGCATGATGAAACAGTCCTTCCAAGCATGAGTCACCGGCTTATTGGGCAGGCTGTGTTTTGGGCAAGGCTCATTCATCATCGCCTCAATATTGAAGTTCTTCCCCCAAAAGACTGTTTACCATTACCATTATGGCGCTTGTTTTTATATCCAGCACTAGTGCCATCGGGTCGTCTGCGCTTACCACTGTTACCCTGGTTGTTGCCATTATGCCCTATCATGTTCTGCTGCTGACCCTTACCATTGCCACTCTTCTTGCCTTTGTTTGATTTCTCATCATCAAACCCAGGGTCCTTGGTATTATCAGAGTTGGCATACTTGATAAGAGTCACCATGAGCTCCCCATGTCATTACAATGACGTTTAAGCCGCCCAAGCTTCTTCTTGAGAGGGGTAAAATGACAATTCTTCTCCATGTCCAGAACCGTTGAACCCGCCGCAATGCTATCTGGCGAATGGATAATAGCTGAGACTCGGCGGACCCAATGGTGGGCCAACTCATCCTCCCGCTGCACACAGTTATCTAAATCAATAATCGTCACAAGCTGCTTACACGTTCCTTTAAAATTTTAAACAAAGCGCGCTTTCAACTCAGCCCATGAATTGATGGAACTAGCGGGCAATCCTTTTAACCAGGTTCGAGCCAACCCATCCAGCATCATGGTGAAGTACTTAGCACAGACAGCATCATTAACATCCAACATCTCCATAGCCAATTCCTAGCTCTCAATCCAAGCCTCGGGGGGAGATCAGCTTTGTAATTAGGCACCTTACGAGGGCCCTTAAAATCCTTGGGTAGACGCTCATTACATAAAGCTGGTACCAAACATGGCACACCAACTGTCCTGGAAGTCGCCGCTGCTTCAACGGAGGCCGAAGGGTTCACTAGAAACTGCTGATGAGCCCCCAATTGAGCCGCCAATTCCACCTCATGACGGGCACTAGCTTGATCCACAAGTGCCTGGGCATTGTTCAGAGGATTATCATCACGAGGCGGGTCATCATTGCGAGGCAAGTTATGGCGCCATTCACTGCAGGAAACTGCCGGCGACTCAATATGCCGACTGTAGCTTCGACTTGGGCGGGAAGTTGAGTGAATACGCTCATGACTTTATGAATAAGCCGCCTGCTGTGCCACAACCGTCTGAAGAAGTTCCGTAGTGTTCTGGGTCTCCACTACAACCAGAGACTCGCCCTCGATCAATAGAGTCACCAGCCGTGTTGCCGCTGCTATCATATTATCCAGTGGGTTAGAATAATGGCCAGAGGGTGTTGGAACCCATTGAGGCGGGGTATGAACCCTACAACTCGGGTCTGGTAAACGGGGCTAAGCCGCCGCCCTAGTCCCTGGCACCTCAGCAGCCCGGGTTACGCCCGGGCGGGTTACTTGTTCCTGCCTCACGTGTGTTGAACAAGTTCTGCCCCTCAAATTGCAAAGGCAGGCGGCTCTGATGTCTCCTTCGAAGAACATCATTGGACACATTCTGATCCAGATTCATGCAAAAATCTTCTACCCTTATACGCTGTGACTCAACATCCATTAGGGATCGCTCCGTCGCCATCCTAGCATTCTCTGCATTAAGAACTTCTAAGCCTTGGCCACATCATCTTGCACCTTTCCAACTTCCGCATTCTGTTGCACCTGATTTGCCGCAGTGACCTCTGTTGCCAACAGAGTTGTTCACATGCCCAGAAGCCCGGATAAAACTTGAGCAGGCGGCTGGTCTGAGCCGCTAGCCCCAGCGGTCGCAGCCACAGTTGAACCGGACATCATAGTCGCCGTTGTTGGTGAATAAAGGGTCGGCCCAGTGCCTGCCATGAAAATCGCAGCCCTCGAGGGCAGCTCATAGGGGTCCGGAATACTATTGCCATCAGAGTAGCCCCCAAGCCCGCCGTCTTGAAGCTGATAGATCGATTATGTCTCTCCGATCGAGGACTCGTCACCTGAATAGATGGTCGTCTCTCCTCCAGATTCGAAACCTTCTGCAAGCTCCATGATTTGCATGAAACCAACGAAAACATGCTTCCGACCGGGTTGAACCCTGGTGGGTTGCGCGCGCCAAGCCGGCTCGACGATGTCGATACAGATGTCCGGCTCAGGCTCTGATCCGCCAATCTTGCCGATGAAGAAGTGAATTCCTCCGAAGGGGACCCGGTACCCGTACTCGATTGAGTCGGTCTCGGGGCCCTAGCCAGCATCATCGATATAGAGCTTACCACGGCGACTCTTAGTCATCTGTCCAACGGCATATCCCTTGATCCATGAGAAATTGCCCTTTAAGAACTCGAAACACCATGCTCTGGCCCCACGGTGAGCACCAACTGAAGTAGTTTTGTCACGGCAGATGCCCTTGTGAAAGGACTTAAGTGTGGAGCCATCACAGCGTAGGTTAGCTTGAAAGGGTTGAACAGGTCAAAGGACACAGAGTTTACCCAGGTTCGGCCCCTCACAACGAGGTAAAAGCCTACTCCTCCTTTTGTTAACTATTGCATGAATATTGATTATAAGGGAGCGGAATCACTTGACTTAGCTCTCGATCAATTGTTCCTTGAGTTAACCCGCCACCGGGTCTCGCCTTTATATACACAAGTCGAGGCCCGGCGTCTTACAAGAGTCCAGGTCGGGTTCACATAACATAACCGACTCTAGTTCTAAGTCGCCTTGCCTTGCTAGGCAAGTCACCATCTGGCGGCTCACACCTTCGGGTCTTTAGACACTTTCGGGTCTTTAGACACTTTCGGGTCTTGGGCCTTCAATAGGCTTGCTTATAAGCTGTCGTCTTCATGTCTTGTATCCTTGGGCCTACTTGGGCCTTTTACCTATGAGTCACCAATGATGTAACCCGACACCTCCTGGGCGTGTCACACCACAGGGTTACATCCCCAACACATTTGATCTAGCAGGTTTCAACTTTTTTGGGGGTCCAACAGGTATCAAGTGGCCTCTGGGCCTCCCAGCCTAGCTTGTCTATAACATTAGTAGCCCAAGTTATGTTTGTTTTTTTAAGACAACGCACAGCCCTATTCTATTGTTCTATAAGAATGCAAAATTGAATCTGTGTTTTCCCCTCTATAATACTCCCTTCATTCCCAAATATAAGTCTTTCTAGAGATTCTAATAAGTGACTACATACAGAGCAAAATGAGTGAATCTACGCTCTAAAATATGTCTACATACGTCCACATGTTGTAATCCATTCGAAATGTGTAAAAAGACTTATATTTTTAGGAACGAAGGGAGTAGTATATATATATATATATATATATATATATATATATATATCTTATTTTATTACATATATATAATAGAAACAACATAAGGTTCCGTTAAACCTGTCGTTCATCCAACCATTGTATAGACCTTCCCACTTCCTTTATTAATCTTATATCTAAATTTTCTCCCACTTTCATTTTCGATGAAATGTGAGTTTTCTCCCAGTACTTTTCCTTAGAACCAACTCAACTGTCCCACGTCTAGCCTAAAAATAATCATACCCCACGTCCTATTAACTCATCAAATTAAAATGATATTTTATTTTGTAAATCAAAAGTTCTTACAAAATAATAATAATAATAATTGTTTATATATAGCTTGGCAAGTTAACTCCTGGTGATTGCATACATAAGCTTGCAAAGATTTTACTGACCAATGTAGTAATAGACGCACAATCATGTTGTTTTTATAACATTTCTCCGTCCATCCCAACATTATATTTTCACCCAGCCTAGCAAGTCTGTCGATTTTGAAAAAAAAAATTAAATGGGCTTTAAATTCTCACATAATATATAAACGGGTTGTACAGACCCTACATCATTGTTTCACCAAGCCCACCAAATGGACTAAAAATACAAAGGTCGAAGCCTAAGCAAGGCGTCGGATTTACATTCAACACCTGACATTCTTCTTCAATCTCTCGTCTTCTTCCTCCAGCGCTACCGGGACCGCCTGCTCTAGCCTCCAGCATCCAGCGGCACTGTTTCGCGCGCCTCACGGCAAAACGCTAACGCACCGATGGCCAGGCCATCCCTCCACTCCTCCGCACCTCATGTTATTCTCTGCCGAGTGTAGGCCCACCCCGCACCTGAGCGAGTCAAGTTTCCACTCTTCTCCATCTGCAACTCCACTGCCACTTCTTCCCCATCTTTGGGGTGTTGGGGAACGTAGCATGCAATTTCAAAAATTTCATACGCTCACGCAAGATCTATCTAGGAGATGCATAGCAACGAGAGGGGGAGAGTGTGTCCACGTACCCTCGTAGATCGAAAGCGGAAGCGTTTGACAACGCGGTTGATGTAGTCGGACATCTTCTCGTTCCGACCGATCAAGCACCGAATGTACGGCACCTCCAAGTTCTGCACACGTTCAGCTCGATGAGGTCCCTTGAACTCCTGATCCAGCTGTTGGGGAACATAGTAATTTCAAAAAAATTCCTACGCACACGCAAGATCATGGTGATGCATAGCAACGAGAGGGGAGAGTGTTGTCTACGTACCCTCGTAGACCGAAGCGAAAGCATTGACGCGACGTAGAGGAAGTAGTCGTACGTCTTCCCGGTTCAACCGATCCAAGCACCGTTACTCCGGCACCTCCGAGTTCTTGGCACATTTTCAGCTCGATGACGCTCCCCGGGCTCCAATCCAGCAAAGCTTCGGGGAGGAGTTCCGTCAGCATGACGGCGTGGTGACGATCTTGATGTTCAACCGTCGCAGGGCTTCGCCTAAGCACCGCTACAATATGACCGAGGTGGAATATGGTGGAGGGGGGCACCGCACACGGCTAAGGAACGATCACGAAGATCAACTTGTCTGTTCTAGGGTGCCCCCCTGGCCCCATATATAAAGGAGCCAAGGGGAGGGGGCGGCCGGCCAAGGAGGGCGCGCCAAGGGGGAGTCCTACTCCCACCGGGAGTAGGACTCCCTTCTTTCCTAGTTGGAGAAGGAGAAGTGGGAAAGAGGAGGAAGAGGGAAAGGAAAGGGGGGGCGCCGCCCCCCTCTCCTTGTCCTATTCGGACTAGGGAGGGGAGGGGCGCGCGGCCACCTCCCTTAGGGCCCATGTAGGCCCAATAACCCCCGGGGGGGTTCCGGTAACCCCCCGGTACTCCGGTAAAATCCCGATTTCACCCGGAACGATTCCGATATAATAGGCTTCCAATATATCGATTTTTATGTCTCGACCATTTCGAGACTCCTCGTCATGTCCATGATCACATCCGGGACTCCGAACAACCTTTGGTACATCAAAATACATAAACTCATAATGAAACTGTCATCGTAACGTTAAGCGTGCGGACCCTACGGTTCGAGAACAATGTAGACATGACCGAGACACGTCTCCGGTCAATAACCAATAGCGGAACCTGGATGCTCATATTGGTTCCTACATATTCTACGAAGATCTTTATCGGTCAGACCGCATAACAACATACATTGTTCCCTTTGTCATCGGTATGTTACTTGCCCGAGATTCGATCGTCGGTATCTCAATACCTAGTTCAATCTCGTTACCGGCAAGTCTCTTTACTCGTTCCGTAATACATCATCTCACAACTAACTCATTAGTTGCAATGCTTGCAAGGCTTATGTGATGTGCATTACCGAGAGGGCCCAGAGATACTCTCCGACAATCGGAGTGAAAAATCCTAATCTCGAAATACGCCAACCCAACATGTACCTTTGGAGACACCTGTAGAGCACCTTTTGTTGGATTTCGGGTTCCGGCAGACCCTTGAGGTTCGAACACTGGGGTGCACACGGAGATTTTGCCTCCTACCTACCTGCACCCCTCCGCCATGCTAGGATCTAAACTAAGGAAAGAACAACACAAGAGACACAGGGTTTATACTGGTTCGGGCCACTGTTGTGGTGTAATACCCTACTCCAGTGTGTGGTGTGTGGATTGCCTCTTGGGCTGATGTTGATGAATAATACCAGGAAGAACAGTCTCGCGAGGGTCTGTTCTTGGCTGAGGCGATGAACTGCTGGGAGGAGTTCAGCCACCTTTCTCTCTCTCTCTGCTCTCCTGTGGCCGACCGACCGACCGACCGACTGACCGACCGACCCCCTTGCTGTGTGGGTGGCTGGTCCTATTTATAGAGGCCCTGGTCCTCTTCCCAAATATTGAGCGGGAAGGGAGCCAACAATGGCGGGCTAATTTGAAGGGGGACAGCAAGTATCAGCTATCCTGACAAAAGTAGTCTTCGCCTGCGCAAAGCTCTGGTGATGACGTCGTCTTGGGCTCCACGGTGACCTCCATCTCGTAGTCCTCCTGGTCTTGGTCTCGTTGCACCGAAATGGCAACATTTGCCTGATGCCTCGGTACTCCGTGGCTGCGCTTGCCCCCTTTGCACCAAAGAGGAAAGGAGGACGCTGCGCGGGCTGGCACCCGCCTGGCGCCCTGAGTTGTCATGGCTTGCATCATGGGCACCTCATGAGGTACCCCGCCTTGATCTCTCCACCTCCTCGTGAGCCAGTCTGACGAGGCCGTGCCTGAGGAAGCTTCGCGTCGTCCGCCTCGTGAGGCTTGGCCCCTCGCGAGGGTCTTGGGTTTGTGTTGGTGAAGATGGGCCGTGTTGGGCCCCCCTTTGAGCCACGTTGCAGGCTGCAGGCAGGAAAGTTTGGGGACCCCCGTTCCCAGAACGCCAACAGTAGCCCCGGGCCCAAGGCGCGCCCGGACTTGGCCGTGCAGGGAGGCGGAAGGGCAAGAGCGAAGCGCCGTGGGCCCTAACAGCCTGTGGCCTTGGGCGCCGCGTGGCGGTTGACTGGACGTGGGCGCCTCCACTTCCCCACGACGCCTCGGCAACTGCATGGATGGGACAAGTCCCTGCATGCAAAAATGGGTCATGATTACCTGCGATCATGGAGGCCGGTGGTTGGCCTTCACCGGCCATAAGTACAGAACGGCGCGTGCCCTTCTAGTCCACCCCTCCTTGCTTCTCCTTCTTCCCGATCCTTGCTCCGTCTTGCCGCGATGGCTCCGATCCACCGGTTCTCGATGGCAGAGAAGGGAAAGGCTCCCCGAGAGGGGCCAGACCCCCTCCTGCCAAAGAAACGGCTCATCCCCCATGGCTCGGATGAAGGGGCCCTTCAGGTGGTGCCGAGGCCTTGGGGCGAGCGAGCGCCGCTGGGGTTCCCGCTTCCATTGTACGCCCACGTCGAGGGCCCCGAAGGAGCTGATGCTGACCGCCACGGGCGGCGCCGCCGTCGGTGCCGACGGGTCACGAAGGTGTGGGTCGTCCCCCCTGGGGTCCACACCGAGGGCTCCTCCTAGGAGTTCGAGCTCCACGTCGCCATTCCTCTTCAGTCTTGGATTCGCCTGCCTCCCTTCTTCGCCTCCATCATCCCGTAGGGGGAGCCCCTGGAGCTCTGGCTGCAGCACGCCGGCTGCAGCACCCTCGCGACCGAGGCAGAGGTCGCGGTCGTCGCCCCGGGCGAGGTCTACATGACCCAGGGCTGGAAGGAGATCGCCCGGGTTTGCAGGACAAGGGGAGTCTTCGCAATCCACTTGGACTACGACGGTGCTTCGGTGATGCTCTTCAAGGTCTTCGATGCGAGCGGGCGCCGGCTGGAGTGCTGCCCCGGGGAAGGTGGCCAGGGCCCTGCTGTGACGAGGACTGGGCACGCCACCCACTCCCTTGGAGGCTCCTCAGGTGGTGGAGGCGTCGGAGGTTCCAGCGACTCCGGCGAGCTCTTCGCGACTCCGGAGACGAGCGATGACAGCTACGAGCCCCCACGCCGGCGCCACTCCTGGAGCAGGGCGGGCTCGTCAGGCCGCCGCCGACTCTGATCTGGATGGGGTTGGCATCGGTGCTTGACGGCCCACTGTTGATGATGGCGTCTTTTGCAGGGATGCGCGTGGTTTGTGTCCCTTTAGGATCCGTTCCCTGCGAGGAATCAAAAACGCGTCCCGTAGGGGCTTGTAAGGTGCTTGTGATCCTGTCTTGTATATATAACCCTCGTCGTAGAATTGCGCGAGTTGCTCATTCCATCTTAGCTCGGTCCTCCCTTTCGAACCTCACGAGGGTTGGTGCTCTGCGCCGACAGGTCCCAGTCCCAAGGCAGCTTCAGTCGTCGCTGGTATTCCAGGTCGCGATGCCGTGGTCAAGGCCAGGAGGTGAGCGACCCGGAGTCCGGTAAGAGCCCCTGAGTCGCGATGCTCAGGAGGTCCCCTTTGGCGCCCAAGCAGCCGTCGTTTGGTGAGAAAGGGGAGCGGCGTCGCTAACAAGGGATAGCATTAGGTGTGGGGATGGTGCCACAGTAGCTGGCGCTTCCGGGCGATAACTTATCTCGAGGATCAGGGGCCGCTCTCTGGTGTGTGGCCGGGTCCGTGCGTCGGCAGGAGCGGGGTTGCTTGGCAAGGTCCTCGTGTGTCTCCTCCCTCTCGCCTTAGCTCCCCTTTCTGCTCTACGTCCTCGGGTCCCGGCCCTCGAGCGAATCTCAGCCGTCGCTGGTATGCCAGGTCGCGATGCCGTGGTCAAGGCCAGAGGGTGAGGGCTGGAGAGCCAGTAGGAGCCCTGAGTCGCGATGCTCAGGCACCCCCCCTTTAACGTGCAAGCGGTTCGCGCGGACGAGAGCGAAGGAGGCACAGCAAGAGCCTCGCCTGACGCAGCTCCTTCAGGAGGTCCTGCAGGTCCATCATAGAAAAAGCAAGGGGTTGCTATACAATTGACGGTCAGCCATTGGTTGCTTCCGAGGGGTAGTGAGGCACTGAAGGCTTGACGAGGTGACGCTATGCGGGGCTGCCGCGGCCAGAGCTCAGCCATCCAGGTTTGTCGGTGTTGCAGGGACGGACCCATGCGCAAGCGTCGTGCCGTTCAGGAGCAGCTCCGTTAGTTGGCGTCAGCTGAGTAGGCAACTAGGTAAAACACATTAGCCGCGAAGGAGTGGATTCGTTCAAATAGATGCTGGGAATGCGGAGATCACTGGGTCAGGCCCGAGCGACTTGGGGGTGATGCAGCCTGAGGGGCGCCCCCAACAAGGTAAGCTAATCGACGCGAAATAAAAGGGATACACGCCGCAGGGACGGACCCACGCGGCCTGGGAATAATGCAGCCCTGGGGGCGCTCCCAGCTGGAAGTAAAACTCGAAAGATGTCACCTGATGATGTTGAGGACGAAGGGGTGTTGGTGTAGCAGGCTCGGGGGGCTGCGGGAGCCGATCCTCACGAGCCCCCAGGCCCAGGGGCCTTGGGAGGCTCCGGAGGCGCTGGCGGCTCCTCGCGGGCCATCTCCATCTCTGCCAGGGCTGCGAAACGTCTGGCCTCTCGTGCCTCCGTGATGCCCCTGATGAGGCGCTGGTACACGTCAGCCGCGTTCGGCAAGTCATAAGGCATGCGAACGTAGCTGTGGGGTGGACCTCCGCAGCGCCCCACTCACGAGGGCCAGAGGAGCTCCAGAGAGACGACTCGGTTGAGCCCTGGAATGTCGATGCAGACGCGCAGCCCACCATCCTCGCCTGGATGGGGGGCCACTGCTGGTAGGCGGCGGGCGCCTCTCATGACTCTTGACTCCTGTAGCTCCTGAATGGCCTTGCTGATGAACTCCTGTGGGTCTGGATCTCCTTTCCTTGCTCCTTCTTGAGGGAAACGTGCTTCAAAACATGCCTTCATGTGGTGCCCAAGCGCCTCCCTCATGACCCTATCTAGGTTGGTGGCCCTCTAGGGGAGAGCCCCCGAGCCCTGCCTGAGGAGGGCGCCGGGCGCGCTTTCCTATGCGATGGAGGGAGGCTCCCCCTGGGCAGGCGCGGGCCCAGAGGGGCCTGCCTCCAGAGTGGTCGAGCCGGATGATGTCTTCTTCTTCTTGGGGGTGGTCTCGGGAGGCCTCCTACTTCCATGACCCGGGTCTTCCAGTGACGCGGCCTGAAAGGCTCGTTCCAGGGAACACACCGCGTCCTTCTCTTCACAGGGCACCGTGATGACTCCGCTGCTTCCTGGCATCTTGAGGACGTTGTAGCCGTGGTGAGTTACAGCCATGAACTTGGCCAGCGCTGGGTACCCAAGGATGGCGTTGTACGGTAGGCGAATGTGAGCGACGTCGAAGTCGATGAGCTCAGTGCGGTAGTTGTCGCGTGCCCCGAAGGTGACAGGGAGGCGGATCTGCCCAATCGGGACCGTGGAGCCGTCAGTGATACCGGAGAAGGTCTTGGTTGGCTGAAGCTGGCTGTAGGACACTTGGAGGTTGTTGAAGGTCTCCACGGACAGGACGTTGAGCCCTGCCCTGCCATCGATGAGGGTCTTGGTGACCACCACGTTGCTGATGATTGGGGAACAAAGCATCGGGAGGACTCCGGCTGTTGCCGCACACTTGAGCTGATCTGCTGAGCTGAACGTGATGGCGCACGCCGACCACCTGAGAGGGCGTGTGGCTTCTAGTCTAGGGAGTACTGCGTTCACTTCGCGGGCGAACTGCTTGAAGATGCGCTGAGAGGCTGGGGCTTGAGCTCCGCCCAGGATGCAGGCGATCGCGCGCGGCTCCTGGAAGCCCCCAGCCTCCTCGTCCTGATGGCGGTCTTCGTTTCTCCTTGGCTGCGGCGGCAGCGGTGGGAGGCCTGCGTTGCCTAGCGGGCGATCCTCGCGAGGCTGATCCCTCCAGTCTCCCTCGCGAGCCTGATCCCTCCATCCTCTCTCGCGAGGCGGGTCTTGCCAGCGATCCTCGCGAGGTTGGTCGCCCCACCCTTGGCGCGGCCCACGGTCTTCCCAGCGTCCTGCGTTTCTTCCTCCTCCTCGACCGTAGCCCCGGTCACCGCGGTCGGGGCGACGGCCGATCCTTCCTTCACGCACGGCTCGGAGTTCTTGGCATTCGTTGGTGTTGTGGGTGTGGAGATCGTGGTACAGGCAGTACCGGCTGCCCTTGGGAGGTTCGGGCTGATCTCTGCCTCGCTTGGTGTCTAGTTCTGCCGCGAGCACTGCAGCCCCCTTGCACTTCACATCCTTGGCCTTGAGCTTCTTCTCTTCTGGGTCTGCGGCAGGCAGCTCGAGGAGGGAGAGACGCCCCTCCTCAGCACTGGCGCACTTGTTTGCCAAGTTGAACAGCTCCAAGGAAGTGCACGGGTCTTCATGCATCGCCAGCTCCTCCTTCATCTTGACGTCGCGCACGCTGTCGGAGAAAGCTGAGATGATGGCCTCCTCAGTCACCTTGGGGATCTTGAGGCATGCGTTGTTGAAGCGCTGGATGTACTTCTACAGGGTTTCCCCGGGTTGTTGCCTGATGCAGCGCATGTCGCTCACGGCGGGTGGCCGGTCGCGAGTACCTTGGAAGTTGGCGATGAAGCGGGTGCGCATCTCTTCCCAGGAGGAGATTGTGCCTGGAGCTAGGTTCAGGAGCCAGGTGCAGGCCCCATCCTTGAGCGCCATGGGAAACTAGTTCGCCATGACCTTCTCGTCTCCGTTGGCAGCTTCGATGCCCAGCTCGTAGAGCTGGAGGAACTCCGCAGGGTCGTCCGTGCCGTCGTAGCGAGGAGGCAGGTCTGGTTTGAACTTGTCGGGCCACGCGACGCTGCATAGTTTGGTGGTGTAGGCGCGGCAGCCTGCTGTGGCCACGGGAGGCCTTGGGTGATGGAGTGCCTGGTCTTGCATGTCCCCACGCGCTGGAGCAGGGGGATGGTCGCGACGTGCTAGAGCAGGGAGCGCCCGGGCAGCTTCTGGCGGGCGAGGGACTTCTTGGCAGCTCTGTTCTTGCTGCGCTGGCACCTGACGGAGTGGGTTCCGCCCAGGGGCCATGCGCCTTGGAGCCATGGCGTCTTCTTGAGGAGGAGGAGGCCGGGGCGCCGCCGGAGCCTCTTCGCCCGCGCGGGGCGGGGTGCGGTGCAGCGGAACGGACGGCGCGGAAGAGCCCCCTGCAGCGCGGACGAGCTCGGCAACGCGGTCGAGCCATTCTTCGTAGACGTCGTCGACAGGACGGTAGCGCAGGAGCCCGTTTGCCGTGATGAGTGCAGCCCGAGCCTCCATGGGCACGCGGAGCGCGCGGGACAAAGATCCAGCTGGGGCGAGCGAGGGAGTTGCGGTGCGGCCGTCTTGCCGCACGGACGGATGCTGGGACGATGCTTGCCACTCATCCCCCGCTGGGCCGGTGGCGGTGTTGACGGCAGGTGACGGGGAACGGCGTGGATGACCGCCAACAGGGGCAGTCTGGGCGATGCGAGAAGCGAGTGCGGCCCGGCGCTCGGCGCGGGCCCGACGAGCGTCAGACATGGGCATGACGGTCGGAGGAGAACGGGGCGGTGGAAGACGAATTCCGGTGCACCCCCTACCTGGCGCGCCAAATGTCGGATTTCGGGTTCCGGCAGACCCTTGAGGTTCGAACACTGGGGTGCGCGCGGAGATTTCGCCTCCTACCTACCTGCACCCCTCCGCCATGCTAGGATCTAAACTAAGGAAAGAACAACACAAGAGACACAAGGTTTATACTGGTTCGGGCCACCGTTGTGGTGTAATACCCTACTCCAGTGTGTGTTGTGTGGATTGCCTCTTGGGATGATGATGATGAATAATACCAGGAAGAACAGCCTCGCAAGGGTCTGTTCTTGGCTGAGGCGGTGAACTGCTGGGAGGAGTTCAGCCACCTTTCTCTCTCTCTCTCTCTCTCTCTGCTCTCCTTTGGCCGACCGACCGACTGACCGACCGACCCCCTTGTTGTGTGGGTGGCTGGTCCTATTTATAGAGGCCCTGGTCCTCTTCCCAAATATTGAGCAGGAAGGGAGCAAACAATGGCGGGCTAATTTGAAGGGGGACAGCAAGTATCGGCCATCCTGACAAAAGTAGTCTTCGCCTGCGCAAAGCTCTGGTGATGACGCCGTCTTGGGCTCCACGGTGACCTCCGTCTCGTAGTCCTCCTGGTCTTGGTCTCGTTGCATCGAAATGGCAACCTTTGCCTGATGCCTCGGTACTCCGCGGCTGCGCTTGCCCCCTTTGCACCAAAGAGGAAAGGAGGACGCTGCACGGGCTGGCACCCACCTGGCGCCCTGAGTTGTCATGGCTTGCGTCATGGGCACCTCGTGAGGTACCCCGCCTTGATCTCTCCGCCTCCTCATGAGCCAGCCTGACGAGGCCATGCCTGAGAAAGCTTGGCGTTGTCCGCCTCGCGAGGCTTGGCCCCTCGCGAGGGTCTTGGGTTTGTGTTGGTGAAGATGGGTCGTGCTGGGCCCCCCTTTGAGCCACGCTGCAGGCCGCAGGCAGGCAAGTCTGGGGACCCCCGTTCCCAGAATGCCGACACCTTTATAATCACCCAGTTACATTGTGATGTTTGGTAGCACACAAAGTGTTCCTCCGGCAAACGGGAGTTGCATAATCTCATAGTCATAGGAACATGTATAAGTCGTGAAGAAAGCAATAGCAACATACTAAACGATCGGGTGCTAAGCTAATGGAATGGGTCATGTCAATCAGATCATTCACCTAATGATGTGATCCCGTTAATCAAATAACAACTCTTTGTCCATGGTTAGGAAACATAACCATCTTTGATTAACGAGCTAGTCAAGTAGAGGCATACTAGTGACACTCTGTTTGTCTATGTATTCACACATGTATTATGTTTCCGGTTAATACAATTCTAGCATGAATAATAAACATTTATCATGATATAAGGAAATAAATAATAACTTTATTATTGCCTCTAGGGCATATTTCCTTCAGTCTCCCACTTGCACTAGAGTCAATAATCTAGATTACACAGTAATGATTCTAACACCCATGGACCCTTGGTGCTGATCATGTTTTGCTCGTGGAAGAGGCTTAGTCAATGGGTCTGCTACATTCAGATCCGTATGTATCTTGCAAATCTCTATGTCTCCCACCTGGACTAGATCCCGGATGGAATTGAAGCGTCTCTTGATGTGCTTGGTTCTCTTGTGAAATCTGGATTCCTTTGCCAAGGCAATTGCACCAGTATTGTCACAAAAGATTTTCATTGGACCCAATGCACTAGGTATGACACCTAGATCGAATATGAACTCCTTCATCCAGACTCCTTCATTTGCTGCTTCCGAAGCAGCTATGTATTCCGCTTCACACGTAGATCCCGCCACGACGCTTTGTTTAGAACTGCACCAACTGATAGCTCCACCATTTAATGTAAACACATATCTGGTTTGCGATTTAGAATCGTCCGGATCAGTGTCAAAGCTTGCATCAACGTAACCATTTACGATGAGCTCTTTGTCACCTCCATAAACGAGAAACATATCCTTAGTCCTTTTCAGGTATTTCAGGATGTTCTTGACCGTTGTCCAGTGATCCACTCCTGGATTACTTTGGTACCTCCCTGCTAGACTTATAGCAAGGCACACATCAGGTCTGGTACATAGCATTGCATACATGATAGAGCCTATGGCTGAAGCATAAGGAACATCTTTCATTTTCTCTCTATCTTCTGCAGTGGTTGGGCATTGAGTCTTACTCAACTTCACACCTTGTAACACAGGCAAGAACCCTTTCTTTGCTTGATCCATTTTGAACTTCTTCAAAACTTTGTCAAGGTATGTGCTTTGTGAAAGTCCAATTAAGCGTCTTGATCTATCTCTATAGATCTTAATGCCTAATATGTAAGCAGCTTCACCGAGGTCTTTCATTGAAAAACTCTTATTCAAGTATCCCTTTATGCTATCTAGAAATTCTATATCATTTCCAATTAGTAATATGTCATCCACATATAATATCAGAAATGCTACAGAGCTCCCACTCACTTTCTTGTAAATACAGGCTTCTCCAAAAGTCTGTATAAAACCAAATGCTTTGATCACACTATCAAAGCGTTTATTCCAACTCCGAGAGGGTTGCACCAGTCCATAAATGGATCGTTGGAGCTTGCACACTTTGTTAGCTCCTTTTGGATCGACAAAACCTTCTGGTTGCATCATATACAACTCTTCTTCCAGAAATCCATTCAGGAATGCAGTTTTGACATCCATTTGCCAAATTTCATAATCATAAAATGCGGCAATTGCTAACATGATTCGAACAGACTTAAGCATCGCTATGGGTGAGAAGGTCTCATCGTAGTCAATCCCTTGAACTTGTCGAAAACCTTTTGCAACAAGTCGAGCTTTGTAGACAATAACATTACCATCAGCGTCAGTCTTCTTCTTGAAGATCCATTTATTCTCAATTGCTTGCCGATCATCAGGCAAGTCAACCAAAGTCCACACTTTGTTCTCATACATGGATCCCATCTCAGATTTCATGGCTTCAAGCCATTTCGCGGAATCTGGGCTCACCATCGCTTCTTCATAGTTCGTAGGTTCATCATGATCTAGTAGCATGACTTCTAGAACAGGATTACCGTACCACTCTGGTGCGGATCTTACTCTGTTTGATCTACGAGGTTCAGTAGCAACTTGATCTGAAATTCTATGATCATCATCATTAACTTCCTCACTAATTGGTTTAGGTGTCACAGAAACCGGTTTCTGTGATGTACTACTTTCCAATAAGGGAGCAGGTACAGTTACCTCATCAAGTTCTACTTTCCTCCCACTCACTTCTTTCGAGAGAAACTCCTTCTCTAGAAAGGATCCATTTTTAGCAACGAATGTCTTGCCTTCGGATCTGTGATAGAAGGTGTACCCAACAGTCTCCTTTGGGTATCCTATGAAGACACATTTCTCCGATTTGGGTTCGAGCTTATCAGGTTGAAGCTTTTTCACATAAGCATAACAGCCCCAAACTTTAAGAAACGACAACTTTGGTTTCTTGCCAAACCATAGTTCATAAGGCGTCGTCTCAACGGATTTTTATGGTGCCCTATTTAACGTGTACGCGGCCGTCTCTAAAGCATAACCCCAAAACGATAGCGGTAAATCTGTAAGAGACATCATAGATCGCACCATATCAAGTAAAGTACGATTACGACGTTCGGATACACCATTATGTTGTGGTGTTCCGGGTGGCGTGAGCTGCGAAACTATTCCGCATTGTTTCAAATGTAGACCAAACTCGTAACTCAAATATTCTCCTCCACGATCAGATCGTAGAAACTTTATTTTCTTGTTACGATGATTTTCAACTTCACTCTGAAATTCTTTGAACTTTTCAAATGTTTCAGACTTATGCTTCATTAAGTAGATATACCCATATCTGCTTAAATCATCTGTGAAGGTGAGAAAATAACAATATCCGCCACGAGCCTCAACATTCATTGAACCACATACATCTGTATGTATGATTTCCAACAAATCTGTTGCTCTCTCCATAGTACCGGAGAATGGCGTTTTAGTCATCTTGCCCATGAGGCACGGTTCGCAAGTACCAAGTGATTCATAATCAAGTGGTTCCAAAAGTCCATCAGTATGGAGTTTCTTCATGCGCTTTACACCGATATGACCTAAACGGCAGTGCCACGAATAAGTTGCACTATCATTATCAACTCTGCATCTTTTGGCTTCAACATTATGAATATGCGTATCACTACTATCGAGATTCATCAAAAATAGACCACTCTTCAAGGGTGCATGACCATAAAAGATATTACTCATATAAATAGAACAACCATTATTCTCTGATTTAAATGAATAACCGTCTCGCATCAAACAAGATCCAGATATAATGTTCATGCTCAACGCTGGCACCAAATAACAATTATTTAGGTCTAATACTAATCCCGAAGGTAGATGTAGAGGTAGCGTGCCGAACGCGATCACATCGACTTTGGAACCATTTCCCACGCGCATCGTCACCTTGTCCTTTGCCAGTGTTCGCTTAATCCGTAGTCCCTGTTTCGAGTTGCAAATATTAGCAACAGAACCAGTATCAAATACCCAGGTGCTACTGCGAGCTCTAGTAAGGTACACATCAATAACATGTATATCACATATACCTTTGTTCACCTTGCCATCCTTCTTATCCGCCAAATACTTGGGGCAGTTCCGCTTCCAGTGACCAGTCTGCTTGCAGTAGAAGCACTCAATTTCAGGCTTAGGTCCAGACTTGGGTTTCTTCTCCTGAGCAGCAACTTTCTTGTTGTTCTTCTTGAAGTTCCCCTTCTTCTTCCCTTTGCCCTTTTTCTTGAAACTAGTGGTCTTGTTGACCATCAACACTTGATGCCCCTTCTTGATTTCTACCTCCGCAGCCTTTAGCATTGCGAAGAGCTCGGGAATTGTCTTATCCATCCCTTGCATATTATAGTTCATCACGAAGCTCTTGTAGCTTGGTGGAAGTGATTGGAGAATTCTGTCAATGACGCTATCATACGGACGATTAACTCCCAGTTGAATCAAGTGATTACAATACCCAGACATCTTGAGTATATGCTCACTGACAGAACTATTCTCCTCCATCTTGCAGCTATAGAATTTATTGGAGACTTCATATCTCTCAATCCGGGCATTCTGTTGGAATATTAACTTCAACTCCTGGAACATCTCATATGCCCCATGATGTTCAAAACGCCGTTGCAGTCCCGGTTCTAAGCCGTAAAGCATGGCACATTGAACTATCGAGTAGTCATCAGCTTTGCTCTGCCAGACATTCTTAACGTTGTCAGTTGCATCAGCAGCAGGCCTAGCACCCAGCGGTGCTTCCAGGACGTAACTCTTCTGTGCAGCAATGAGGATAATCCTCAAGTTACGGACCCAGTCCGTGTAATTGCTACCATCATCTTTCAACTTTGCTTTCTCAAGGAACGCATTAAAATTCAACGGAACAACAGCACGGGCCATCTATCTACAATCAACATAAACAAGCAAGATACTATCAGGGACTAAGTTCATGATAAATTTAAGTTCAATTAATCATATTACTTAAGAACTCCCACTTAGATAGACATCCCTCTAATCATCTAAGTGATCACGTGATCCAAATCAACTAAACCATAACCGATCATCATGTGAAATGGAGTAGTTTTCAATGGTGAACATCACTATGTTGATCATATCTACTATATGATTCACGCTCGACCTTTCGGTCTCAGTGTTCCGAGGCCATATCTGCATATGCTAGGCTCGTCAAGTTTAACCTGAGTATTCTGCGTGTGCAAAACTGGCTTGCACCCGTTGTAGATGGACGTAGAGCTTATCACACCTGATCATCACGTGGTGTCTGGGCACGACGAACTTTGGCAACGGTGCATACTCAGGGAGAACACTTTTTATCTTGAAATTTAGTGAGAGATCATCTTATAATGCTACCGTCAATCAAAGCAAGATAAGATGCATAAAAGATAAACATCACATGGAATCAATATAAGTGACATGATATGGCCATCATCATCTTGTGCTTGTGATCTCCATCTCCGAAGCACCGTCATGATCACCATCGTCACCGGCGCGACACCTCGATCTCCATCGTAGCATCGTTGTCGTCTCGCCAATCTTATGCTTCTACGACTATCGCTACCGCTTAGTGATAAAGTAAAGCATTACAGGGCGATTGCATTGCATACAATAAAGCGACAACCATATGGCTCCTGCCAGTTGCCGATAACTAGATTACAAAACATGATCATCTATACAATAAAATTTAGCATCATGCCTTGACCATATCACATCACAACATGCCCTGCAAAAACAAGTTAGACGTCCTCTACTTTGTTTGTTGCAAGTTTTACGTGGCTGCTACGGGCTTAAGCAAGAACCAATCTTACCTATGCATCAAAACCACAATGATAGTTTGTCAAGTTGGTGCTATTTTAACCTTCGCAAGGACCGGGCGTAGCCACACTCGGTTCAACTAAAGTTGGAGAAACTGACACCCACCAGCCACCTGTGTGCAAAGCACGGCGGTAGAACCAGTCTCGCGTAAGCGTACGCGTAATGTCAGTCCGGGCCGCTTCATCCAACAATACCGCCGAACCAAAGTATGACATGCTAGTAAGCAGTATGACTTATATCACCCACAAATCACTTGTGTTCTACTCGTGCATATAACATCAAACCATAAAACCTAGGCTCTGATACCACTGTTGGGGAACGTAGTAATTTCAAAAAAAATCCTACGCACACGCAAGATCATGGTGATGCATAGCAACGAGAGGGGAGAGTGTTGTCTACGTACCCTCGTAGACCGAAGCGGAAGCGTTGACGCAACATAGAGGAAGTAGTCGTACGTCTTCCCGGTTCAACCGATCCAAGCACCGTTACTCCGGCACCTCTGAGTTCTTGGCACACGTTCAGCTCGATGACGCTCCCCGGGCTCCGATCCAGCAAAGCTTCGGGGAGGAGTTCCGTCAGCATGACGGTGTGGTGACGATCTTGATGTTCAACCGTCGCAGGGCTTCGCCTAAGCACCGCTACAATATGACCAGGTGGAATATGGTGGAGGGGGGCACCGCACACGGCTAAGGAACGATCACGAAGATCAACTTGTCTGTTCTAGGGTGCCCCCCTACCCCCGTATATAAAGGAGCCAAGGGGAGGGGGCGGTCGGCCAAGGAGGGCGTGCCAAGGGGGAGTCCTACTCCCACCGGGAGTAGGACTCCCTTCTTTCCTAGTTGGAGAAGGAGAAGTGGGAAAGAGGAGGAAGAGGGAAAGGAAAGGGGGGGGGGCGCCGCCCCCCTCTCCTTGTCCTATTCGGACTAGGGAGGCGAGGGGCGCGCAGCCACCTCCCTTAGGGCCCATGTAGGCCCAATAACCCCCGGGGGGGTTCCGGTAACCCCCCGGTACTCCGGTAAAATCCCGATTTCACCCGGAACGATTCCGATATCCAAATATAGGCTTCCAATATATCGATTTTTATGTCTCGACCATTTCGAGAGTCCTCGTCATGTCCATGATCACATCCGGGACTCCGAACAACATTCGGTACATCAAAATACATAAACTCATAATGAAACTGTCATCGTAACGTTAAGCGTGCGGACCCTACGGTTTGAGAACAATGTAGACATGACCGAGACACGTCTCCGGTCAATAACCAATAGCGGAACCTGGATGCTCATATTGGTTCCTACATATTCTACGAAGATCTTTATCGGTCAGACCGCATAACAACATACATTGTTCCCTTTGTCATCGGTATGTTACTTGCCCGAGATTCGATCGTCGGTATCTCAATACCTAGTTCAATCTCGTTACCGGCAAGTCTCTTTACTCGTTCTGTAATACATCATCTCACAACTAACTCATTAGTTGCAATTCTTTCAAGGCTTATGTGATGTGCATTACCGAGAGGGCCAGAGATACCTCTCCGACAATCGGAGTGACAAATCCTAATCTCGAAATACGCCAACCCAACATGTACCTTTGGAGACACCTGTAGAGCACCTTTATAATCACCCAGTTATGTTGTGATGTTTGGTAGCACACAAAGTGTTCCTCCGGCAAATGGGAGTTGCATAATCTCATAGTCATAGGAACATGTATAAGTCATGAAGAAAGCAATAGCAACATACTAAACGATCGGGTGCTAAGCTAATGGAATGGGTCATGTCAATCAGATCATTCACCTAATGATGTGATCCCGTTAATCAAATAACAACTCTTTGTCCATGGTTAGGAAACATAACCATCTTTGATTAACGAGCTAGTCAAGTAGAGGCATACTAGTGACACTCTGTTTGTCTATGTATTCACACATGTATTATGTTTCCGGTTAATACAATTCTAGCATGAATAATAAACATTTATCATGATATAAGGAAATAAATAATAACTTTATTATTGCCTCTAGGGCATATTTCCTTCACCAGCAAAGTGTCAAGGGAGAGTTTCGTCAGCACGACGGCATGGTGATGGTGATGGTGAAGTGATCCGCGCAGGGCTTCGCCTAAGCACTACGTGAATATGACCGGAGGCGTAAAATATGGAGGGGGGTGCCGCACACGGCTAACAATGTTTGTTGTGTGTTCTAGCGGTGCCCCTCATATATATAGGTTCGAGGGGAAGGGAGGCAGCCAAGGGGGCGCCCCAAGTAGGAGGAATCCTACTTGGGCACCTCCCAATTCGGCCTCCCCCCTTCCCTATTCCTATTCGGAGTAGGAAGGGAAGAGGGGGGAGGGGGAATCCTATTCCCTTTTTCCTTTCCTCCTTCCCCATTCGTTCTCCAATTTAGCCAGCCCATGTGGGGGGTGCACCAGTGTAACACCCTCGATGCGACTATATCTCCCACATGTCGAGGCACGACTTAGAGGCATAATTGCATTGAAGGCATATGTCGCAAGTTAGGCAATCTTCACAACATCCCATGTAATATAGATAATAAAAGGGGAGATAACATAGTTGGCTTACACTCGCCACGTCAATCAAGTACATAAATAACATTACATCATCCAAACACTCATGGCCCGACTACGGCGCCAAAATAAAAGATAATCCAACATGCGACACGGTCCCGATCACCACCAACTTGGCACCACAACTGATCATCAGGAAAGGAAACATAGTATCGTTGAGAGTCCTCGTCGAACTCCCACTTGAGCTCAAGCGCGTCACCTGGAGCGGAATCATCAGGCCCTGCATCTGGTGTAATAGTAATCTGTGAGCCACAGGGACTCAGCAATCTCGCACCCTCGCGATCAAGACTATTTAAGCTTATAGGTAAGGCAAGGTAAAATATGTGGAGCTCCAGCAAGCGGCTAGCATATATGGTGGCTATCCTGTTCGCAAAAGAGAGCGAGAAGAGGAGGCAAAGCGCGAGCGAGAAACTAGAGAACAACCTGCGCAAGCATAACTCCAACACCGTGTCCACTTCCCGGACTCCGCCGAGAAGAGGCCATCATGGTAACACACTCAGTTGATTCATTTTAATTAAGTTAAGGTTCAAGTTATCTACAACCGGACATTAACAAATTCCCATCTGCCCATAACCGCGGGCACGGCTTTCGAAAGTTCAAATCCCTGCAGGAGAGTCCCAAATTAGCCCATGACAAGCTCTCACGGTCAACGAAGGAATAGACCTCCTCCCGAGACGTTCCGATCAGACTCGGTACCTCGATTCTTCAAGACACTTCGACAGGTTAAAACAAGACCAGCAACACCGCCCGAATGTGCCGAAAAATCCCGATAGGAGCTGCACATATCTCGTTCTCAGGGCACACTCAGATGAGACTAGCTACGAGTAAAACCAACCCTCAAGTTTCCCCGAGGTGGCCCCGCAGGTAGCTCAGTCGGACCAACACTCAGAGGAGCAGTGGTCCGGGGGGGTTAAATAAGATGACCCTCGGGCTCCGGAAACCCAAGGGAAGAAGAGGCTAGGTGGCAAATGGTAAAACCAAGGTTGGGCATTGCTGGAAAAGCTTTAATCAAGGCGAACTATCAAGGGGTTCCCATTATAACCCAACTGCGTAAGGAACGCAAAATCCGGGAACATAACACCGATATGACGGAAACTAGGGCATTAAGAGTGGAACAAAACACTAGGCGAGAGGCCGAGCCTTCCACCCTTTACCAAGTATATAGATGCATAAAGATAACATGGCAATATAATGATATCCCAACAAGAAAATAATGTTCCAACAAGGAATGGCCTCCAATCTTCACCTGCAACTAGCAACACTGTAAGAGGGGCTGAGCAAAGCGGTAACATAGCCAATCAACGGTTTGCTAGGACATGGTGGGTTAGAGGTTTGGCATGGCAATTTGGGAGGCTTGAAAAGCAAGTGGTAGGCATCGTAGCATTGGCATAGCAAAAAGAGCGAGCAATCTAGCATAGCAAAGATAGTAGTGATCTCGAGGGTAAGATCATCTTGCCTGCAAAGTTGTCAGAGTTGACTGGATCCTCGAAAGCAAACTCAACGGGCTCCTCGTTAGCGAACTCGTCTCCCGGCTCTACCCAAACAAGACAAACAAGCAACAAGGACACAATCAACCACGTGCAAGGATCAAACAATATGATGCAAGGATGGTATGCTACGCGGGATGCGATGCGGGATGCATATGCAAGATTTGACAAAGGATGCATGAACCTCGCCTCAACTTGGAAATCCAAGTGTGCCACTGGAAAGATGATATGAAATCGCTTGAAAACGATATAAAGAACACACACCCATCAAGAATACACAAAACACAAGCTAGACATGGCAAGAACAATAACATAGCATGCACGGGTCAACTACAACATCATCGGTAAAATTGCAAACAAGTTGACAATCTGCCCAGATTCACAAACTAGCAAAAGTAGAGCTCGATTGACTCAAGCTAGGGTGCTCCACAATTGCAAACAAAGACATGGATGGATAGAGCACTACAAGATTAACAAAACATCCTTACTGATCATCCTCAAAAGAGGCACGGATCACTAGAAAACAACATGAACATATGGCCATATGAAATAAACAGCTCAAGGACTTGGTGGAAATGCTAAGTCCCTGAAATCATAATTACCAAGTGCCTCACTTTGCAAGCTTGTGCTAGTCACCACACACATCACAAAAATACATGGGTTGCACCTCTGGAAAGATGGCAAAACCCTTAACAAAACATATGTAGAACTCAGGGGCATATCATGCACGCAATAATCATGGCAAAAATGACAAATATCTAAATGGAGTAGCAGATCTGACAATTAACTCAAGTAGCACTCTTCTAACAGCTATTCGGGCATCAAGATGAACTCAAATGAAAATGATGCAATGAGATGAAATGATGTACTCTCTGAGATGAACATTTTGATATGCTATATGCCCAAAACGGAGCTACGGATGCAAAGTTATGATGCGATGAACATAGGCAAAAAAATTAGGGTTAGGGATAAAAAGTCAACCCGAGATCCAGATCTGGATCCGGGGTACTGTAGCAACACGGCTCCCGAGGAACGCCGGAATCCACGCCGGAGTTGTCGGGCGGCCGGAGATGGCCGGAGTAGTCAGGGCGGCTGTGGTGATGGTGGGAGATGGCCAGGCGGCGAGGCGCGGCCGAAGCAGTGGCCGGGCGGCTTGGCGCCGGCGAGAGAGAGGGGCGCCGGTGGGGAGACGGGCGGCGACCGGCCGGGCGGCGGGCGGGCGGCGCGCGTGCCGGCGGGGAGGCAGCGGATGGCGGCGGGCGACGGAGCCGGGCGGCGGGGTCGGGCGCGAGGCGCGGCCCGGCTGCGCGGCGAGGAGGGCCCGGCTCGGGCCGAGCGGGCCGCGGCGGGTGCGGGCGGCGGTGGCCACGTGGCGGCACGCCACTGGCTGCGGGCGGCGGCGGCGATCTGTCCGGCCAGGGACGGACGTGTCCGGCCGGCGCGAGGAGGATTTCTAGGGTTTCGGGGAGGGGATCCGAGATTTGGAATGGGGGGTCTTTAAATAGGCATAGAGGGAGCTAGGAGAGTCCAAATGAGGTGCGGTTTTCGGCCACACGATCGTGATCGAACGCTCTAGATGATGGAGAAGGTTTTGGTGGGTTTTGGGCCAAATTGGAAGGGTGTTGGGCTGCAACACACACGAGGCCTTCTCGGTCCCTCGGTTGACCGTTGGAGCATCAAACGAAGTCCAAATGGTACGGAACTTGACAGGCAGTCTACCGGTAGTAAACCAAGGCCGCTTGGCAAGTCTCGGTACAATCCGGAAATGTCTAATCCCCACACACAAAAGAAAGGTAGAAATGACCACCGGAGGAGAACGAAGCACCGGAATGCAAAACGGACAACGGGGAAAATGCTCGAATGCATGAGATGAACACGTATGCAAATGCAATGCACATGATGACATGATATGAGATGCATGACAACGATAACAACCCACAGAGACAAAGACCTAAACCCGAGAAAATAAAATAACTTAACGCCGGAAACGGCAAGAGTTGGAGTACATATTGGGTAAGTTACATCCGGGGTGTTACAACCAGCCCCTTTGTGGCTGGTGTGTTTCCCCTCTTGGTCCATAAGGCCCATATAGTTTGCCGGGGGTAGCCCGGAACCCCTTCCGGTGACCCAATGCGTACCGATACCCCCAGAACACTTCTGGTGTGTAAATACTATCGTCCTATATATGAATCTTTACCTCTCGACCATTTTCAAACTCCTCGTCATGTTTGTGATCTCATCCGGGACTCCGAACAACATTCGGTCACCAAATCACATAACTCATATAATACAAAATCGTCATCGAACGTTAAGCGTGCGAACCCTACGGATTCGAGAACTATGTAGACATGATCGAGACACCTCTCCGGTCAATAACCAGTAGCAGAACTTGGATGCTCATATTGGTTCCCACATACTCTACGAAGATCTTTATCGGTCGTACCGTAATGACAACATACGTTATTCCCTTTATCATCGGTATGTTACTTGCCCGAGATTCTATCGTTGGTATCTTCATACCTAGTTCAATATTATTACCGGCAAGTCTCTTTACTCGTTCCGTAATGCATCATCCCGCAACTAACTCGTTAGTCACATTGCTTGCAAGGCTTATCATGATGTGCATTACCGAGAGGGCCCAGAGATACCTCTCCGATACTCAGAGTGACAGATCCTAATCTTGATCTATGCCAACCCAACAAACACCTTCAGAGATACATGTAGAGCATCTTTATGATCACCTAGTTACGTTATGACGTTTGATAGCACACAAGGTATTCCTCCGGTATTTGGGAGTTGCATAATATCATAGTCAAAGGAATATGTATAAGTCATGTAGAAAGCAATAGAAATAAAACTTAGCGATCATTATGTTAAGATAATGGATGGGTCTTGTCTATCACATCGTTCTCCTAATGATGTGATCCCGTTCATCAAATGACAACACATGTCTATGGTTAGGAAACTTAACCATCTTTGATTAATGAGCTAGTCTAGTAGAGGCTCACAAGGGACACTGTGTTTTGTCTAGGTATCCACACATGTATCAAGTTTTCGGTTAATACAATTCTAGAATGAATAATAAACATTTATCATGATATAAGGAAATATAAATAACAACTTTATTATTGCCTCTAGGGCATATTTCCTTCAGTCTACCACTTGCACTAGAGTCAATAATCTAGTTCATATCGCCATGTGATTTAACACCAATATATCACATCGTCATGTGAATAACACCCATAGTTCACATCGCCATGTGACCAACACCCAAAGGGTTTACTAGAGTCAATAATCTAGTTCACATCGCCATGTGATTAACACCCAAAGAGTACTAAGGTGTGATCATGTTTTGCCTGTGAGAGAAGTTTAGTAAACGGGTCTGCCACATTCAGAGACATATGTATTTTGCAAATTTTCTATGTCTACAAAGCTCTGCATGGTGCTACGCTAGCTAATTGCTCCCACTTTCAATATGTATCTAGATTGAGACTTAGAGTCATCCGGATCAGTGTAAAAGCTTGCATCGACGTAACTTTTTACGATGAACTTTTTATCACCGCCATAACCGAGAAATATTTCCTTAGTCCTCTTAGGTAACTAAGGATAACTTTGACCGTTGTCCAGTGATCCACTCCCGGATCACTATCGTACCCCCTTGAACTCATGTCAAGGTACACAATAGGTGGTACACAACATGGCATACTTTATAGAACCTATGGTTGAGGCATAGGAAATAACTTTTATTCTCTTTATATTTTCTGTCATGGTGGGATTTTGAGTCTTACTCAACTTTACACCTTGCAATACAAGCAAGAACTCCTTATTTGGTTGTTCCATTTTTGAACTACCTCAAAATCTTGTCAAGGTATGTACTCATTGAAACAATCTTATCAAGCGTCTTGATCTATCTCTACAGATCTTGATGCCCAATATGTAAGCAGCTTAACCGAGGTCTTTCTTTGAAAAACTCCTTTCAAACACTCCTTTATGCTTTCCAGAAAATTCTACATCATTTCTGATCAACAATATGTCATTCACATATACTTATCAGAAAGGTTGTAGTGCTCCCACTCACTTTCTTCCAAATACAGGCTTCGCCGCAAGTCTGTATAAAGCTATATGTTTTGATCAACTCATCAAAGCATATATTCCAACTCTGAGATGCTTGCACAAGTCCATAGATGGATCGCTGGAGTTTGCACCTTTTTTAGCACCTTTAGGATTGAAAAAACATTCTGGTTGCATCATATACAACTCTTCTTTAATAAGTCCATTAAGGAATGCATTTTGATATCCATTTGCCAAACTTCATAAAATGCGGCAATTCCTAACATGATTCGAACGGACTTAAGCATCGATACGAGTGAGAAAAACTCATCGTACTCAACACCTTGAACTTGTCGAAAAACTTTTTGCGACAATTAGAGCTTTGTAGATAGTAACACTACCATCAGTGTCCGTCTTCCTATTAAAGATCCATTTATTTTCAATGGCTTGCCGATCATCGGGCAAGTCCAGCAAAGTCTACACTTTGTTCTTATAAATGGATCATATCTCAGATTTCATGGCCTCAAGCTATTTATCGGAATCTGGGCTCATCATCGCTTCCTCATAGTTCGTAGGTTCATCATGGTCTAGTAACATGACTTCCAGGACAGGATTACCGTACCACTCTGGTGCGGAACGTGCTCTGGTTGACCTACGACGTTCGATAGTAACTTTATCTGAAGTTTCATGATCATTCTCATTAGCTTCCTCTCTAGTTGGTGTACGCATCACGGGAACGGTTTTGTGTGATGAGCTACTTTCCAATTCGAAAGAAGGTACAATTACCTCATCAAGTTATACTTTCCTCCCACTCACTTCTTTTGAGAGAAACTCCTTCTCTAGAAAGGATCCATTCTTAGCAACAAAAATCTTTCCTTTCAGATCTGTGATAGAAGGTGTACCCAACAGTTTCTTTTGGGTATCCTATGAAGACGCACTTCTCCGATTTGGGTTCAAGCTTATCAGGCTGAAGCTTTTTCACATAAGCATCACAACTCCAAACTTTAAGAAATGACAGCTTAGGTTTCTTGCCAAACCACAGTTCATATGGCGTCGTCTCAACGGATTTAGATGGTGCCCTATTTAGCATGAATGCAGCTATCTCTAATGCATAACCCCAAAACGATAGTGGTAAATTGGTAAGAGACATCATAGATCACACCATATCCAATAAAGTACGGTTACGATGTTCGGACACACCATTACGCTGTGGTGTTCCAGGTGGCGTGAGTTGTGAAACTATTCCACATTGTTTTAAATGAAGGCCAAACTCGTACTCAAATATTTGTCTCCGTGATCAGATCATAGAAACTTTATTTTCTTGTTACGATGATTCTTCACTTCACTCTGAAATTCTTTGAACTTTTCAAATATTTCAGACTTGTGTTTCATCCAGTAGATATACCCATATCTGCTCAAATCATCTGTGAAGGTCAGAAAATAATGATACCCTCCACATGCCTCAACACTCATTGGACCGCATACATTACTATGTATTATTTCTAGTAAGTCATTGGCTCACTCCATTGTTTTGGAGAACGAAATTTTAGTCATCTTGCCCATGAGGCATGGTTCGCAAGTATAAAATGATTCATAATCAAGTGATTCCAAAAGCCCATCTGCATGGAGTTTCTTCATGCGCTTTACACCAATATGACCTAAACGGCAGTGCCACAAATATGTTACACTATCATTATCAACTTTGCATCTTTTGGCATCAATATTATGAATATGTGTATCACTACAATCGAGATTCAATAAACCATTTACATTGGGTGTATGACCATAGAAGGTTTTACTCATGTAAACAGAACAACAATTATTCTCTGACTTAAATGAATAACTGTATTGCAATGAATATGATCCAATAATATTCATGCTCAATGCAAATACCAAATAACATTTATTTAGGTCCAACACTAATCTCGAAGGTAGAGGGAGTGTGCGATCGTGATCTTATCAACCTAGGAATCACTTCCAACACACATCGTCACCTCGCCCTTAACTAGTCTCTGTTCATTCTATAACTCCTGTTTCGAGTTACTAATCTTAGAAACTGAACCGGTATCAAATACCCTGGGGTTACTATGAACACTGGTAAAATACACATCAATAACATATATATCAAATATACCTTTGTTCACTTTGCCATCCTTCTTATCCGCCAAGTATTTGGGGTAGTTTCGCTTCCAGTGACCATTCCCTTTGCAGTAGAAGCACTTAGTTTCAGGCCTAGGTCTAGCTTTGGGATTCTTCATGGGAGTGGCAACTTGCTTGTTATTCTTCTTGAAGTTCCCTTTCTTTTCCTTTGCCCTTTTTCTTGAAACTTGTGGTCTTGTCAACCATCAACACTTGATTCTTTTTCTTGATTTCTACCTTCACCTATTTCAGCATCGCGAAGAGCTCGGGAATCATTTTCGTCATCCCTTGCATATTATAGTTTATCACGAAGTTCTAGTAGCTTGGTGATAGTGACTAGATAACTCTATCAATCACTATCTTATCTGGAAAATTAACTCCCACTTGATTCAAGCGATTGTACAACCGAGACATTCTGAGTACATGCTCATTGGCTGAGCCATTCTCCTCCATCTTGTAGGCAAAGTACTTGTCAGAGGTCTCATACCTCTCGACATGGGCATGAGTCTGAAATACCAATTTCAACTCTTGGAACATCTTATATGCTTCGTGGCATTCAAAACGTTTTTGAAGTTCTGGTTCTAAGCCGTAAAGCATGGTGCACTAAACTATCTAGTAGTCATCATACTGAGCTTGTCAAACGTTCATAACGTTTGCATCTGCTCCTGCAATAGGTCTGTCACCTAGCGATGCATCAAGGACATAATTTTTCTGTGCGGCAACAAGGATAATCCTCAGATCACAAACCCGGTCCGCATCATTGCTACTATCATCTTTCAACTTAGTTTTCTCTAGGAGCGTATCTAAAATAAAACAGGGGAGCTATACAGGAGTTATTGATCTACAACATAGATATGCAAATACTATCAGGACTAATTTCATAATAAATTAAGTTCAATTAATCATATTACTTAAGAACTCCCACTTAGATAGATATCCCTCGAGTCATCCAAGTGATCACGTGATCCATATCAACTAAACCATGTCCGATCATCACGTGAGATGGAGTAGTCTTCAATGGTGAACATCTCTATGTTGATCATATCTACTATATGATTCATGTTCGACCTTTCGGTCTCCAATGTTCCGAGGCCATGTCTATACATGCTAGGCTCGTAAAGTTTAACCCGAGTATTCCGCATGTGCAAAACTGTCTTGCACCCGTTGTATGTGAATGTAGAGCTTATCACACCCGATCATCATGTGGTGTCTCGGCACGACGAACTGTCGCAACGGTGCATACTCAGGGAGAACACTTATACCTTAAAATTTTAGTGAGGGATCATCTTATAATGCTACCATCGTACTAAGAAAAATAAGATGCATAAAAGATAAACATCACATGCAATCAAAATATGTGACATGATATGGCCATCATCATCTTGTGCCTTTGATCTCCATCTCCAAAGCACCGTCATGATCTCCATCGTCACCGGCTTGACACCTTGATCTTCATCGTAGCGTCGTGGTCATCTCACCAACTATTGCTTCTACAACTATCGCTAACGCATAGTGATAAAGTAAAGCAATTACATGGCATTTGCATTTCATACAATAAAGCGAGAACCATAAGGCTCCTGCCAGTTGCCGATAACTTTTACAAAGCATGAACATCTCATACAATAATGTATATCACATCATGTCTTGACAATATCACATCACAAAATGCCCTGCAAAAACAAGTTAGACGTCATCTACTTTGTTGTTGCAAGTTTTACGTGGCTGCTACGGGCTTCTAGTAAGAACCGTTCTTACCTACGCATCAAAACCACAATGGTGATTTATCAAGTTTGTTGTTTTAACCTTCAACAAGGACCGGCCGTAGTCAAATTCGATTCAACTAAAGTTGGAGAAATAGACACTCGCTAGCCACCTTTATGCAAAACTAGTTGCATGTCTGTCGGTGGAACCGGACTCATGAATGTGGTCATGTAAGGTTGGTCCGGTCCGCTTCATCCAACAATACCGCCGAATCAAAATAAGGCATTGGTGGTAAGCAGTATGACGATCACCGCCCGCAACTCTTTGTGATCTACTCGTGCATATCATCTACGCATAGACCTGGCTCTGATACCACTACCGGGGAATGTAGCATGCAAGTTCAAAAATTTCCAATGCTCACGCAAGATCTATCTAGGAGATGCATAGAAACGAGAGGGGGAGAGTGTTTCCATGTACCCTCGTAGACCGAAAGCGGAAGCGTTTGACAACGCGGTTGATGTAGTCAAACTTCTTCTCATTCTGACCGATCAAGCACCGAATGTACGGCACCTTTGAGTTCTGCACACGTTCAGCTCGATGAGGTCCCTCGAACTCTTGATCCAGCAAAGTGTCGAGGGAGAGTTCCGTCGGCACGAAGCCGTGGTGATGGTGATGGTGAAGTGATCCGCGCAGGGCTTCGCCTAAGCACTATGTGAATATGACCAGAGACGTAAACTGTGGAGGGGGCGCCGCACACGACTAACAATGTTTGTTATGTGTTCTAGCGGTGCCCCCCTCATATAATATATATATATATATATATATATATATATATATATATATATATATATATACATAAACAATATTCTGATCACGGGATCAGAATAATATTCTGATCACAACCTGACCTGCCCCGCTAGTATTACGTTGAACTTCCCTGTGAACTAGGTTGAACTTCAACCAACATTGCCGAAATGGGGCTTCCGATATACCGTTGGAAAGCTATGGACACCAGTATCATAACCCAAGTTAAATTTTTGATAAAATGTAAGCGGTTTAAGAGCAGTTTTGAAAACCGTTTTCTCTTTGCACAAAAAACGTGAATCGTATTTTCGATCGCATTTCTAAACCGTTTATCGGAATTAGGCATATAATATGGTGTTGGAAAGCTGCTGCAAAACCGCTCCTTCCACATGTTGAAAGTTTTCTCTAAATCCCTATGGTTAAAGAGTAATTTGAAAAAACTTAAAATTTCGTAAGTCGAACAGCTGAGTTCGTTTTTTCGATGTCATTTCTAAACGGCTAATCCAATGGAGGCATATGATATGGCGTTGGAAAGCTTATGAAAATGCGCTACTTTTTCAACTTGAAAGTTTTTTTCTAATATTGAATGGTTTAAGAGTAATTTAGAAAATGGTCCAAGTCCTACCGAGTTCGTATTTTTGAGCTAATTTTTTAACCGTTCTTCCGAATGCAGCAAATGATATGGCGTTGGAAAGCTTGAACAAGTGCGAAACTTTTTGGTATGTATTGTTTCACCCAATTCTTTACGGTTTTAAGTCAGTTTCGAAAATGGCGAAAAACGTATTTTCGCCATAATTTCTACAAACTTTATCGGAATGGGGCAAATAATATAGCGCTGAAAAGCTACGGAAAATGAGAAACTTTTTCATATTGATGGTTTTCTCTGATTCCTAGCCATTTTCAAGTAATCTCGAAAACAGCGGGATCATGCATTCTGCCTATATCGCGAAACAGATTGTTCGAAAATGCACCGTGTGAAGAACCTGAACTTCTCGGCGCGTGTACCTAAACTTCACTCTGTTTTTCACGTGATTTTTTTGCTCGTAGGTCTCCATCCAGTGCTCGTAACTCTCCATCCACTCACCGGAATTGAGCAAGTGATATACTGGTGGAAAGCTGTCGTAAACACACAACTTTCCCGTGTTAATCGTTTTTTCATACTCGCGATGATTTTAAAAGTTTTTCATTTGAAATTCATTTTGTGTAGTAGTTGAACTTCCTGCTGTTATCACATTGAACTTCTATGACGTATTTACGTTTGTAATTTTCTCATCCATTCGTCAGTGTTACACAAATGATATTTCTTTTGTACAAACCTCTCTCACAATAAATTTTTTAACTTTCTCCGACGGAGGACTTGAACTTATAACAAAAAAACTTTTAGCCTTTGCTTTTTTATTATTTTTTAAAAAACAAAATGACAGCGTGTAGTACGTGAACTTCTGGCAGTTATCAATCTGAACTTATGTCGGTTACATGAATATATCTGAGTTTTTTTATGAATTTTTATTCTGATTTTCTTAATCTTTTTTTATGAATATTGAAGTTCTATTTTTAAAAGTTGAACTTCTTGTTATTTTATTTTTGAACTTCTTGTTTCCATTCTTTAACAACGAGGAAAAATCTGAGTTATCCATAATCATTGAACTTCTCCATCAATATGGACCTCCTGGTTTTATTTCCTAATTTTATTTTATGAAATTTTGAAGCGCTCTAGTTTTAAAAGTTGAACTTCGTGTTATTTTGTTTTTGAACTTCTTTTTTCCATTCTTTAATAACGAGGAAAATCTGAGTTTTCTATAATCATCGAACTTCTCCATCTTTTTAATTTGGACTTCCTGGTTTTATTTCTTTAAGTGACGGAAAAATCCTACTTTTTGATAGACCTCGAGCCGCTCCGTTTTTAAATTTGAGCTTCTAGGTTTATTTTAACAGAGAAAATCTTTTTTCTATAAAATTGTTTGAGATGCTTTTTTAATGACCTACTTTTGGGTTTGTAACAAGCAAAAAAAAGCATTGAACTTCTACGTCTTTTTAATTTGAACTTCTTATTTTATTTTCTTAATTTGCATATTGGTTTTGTACTAAAAATTGAACTTCTCGGTTATTTAAATTCGAACCTCTAGGTTTTATATAACCCCTTTATTATTAAAAGTTGAACTTCTTTGTATTTTTAATTTGACTTTCTTGGTTCTGTAATAAACATTGAACCTCTATGTTTGTTAAATTTGAACCTCTAATTTTTGGAAACATGGAAAATGCTTTCTTTAAATACTTTTTTGAACTACTAAGTCTTTTAAAACTTTTTTAGTTTTTCCTTATTGTTTTATTTTAACTTCTTCATTTTATTATTTAGTAATGAGAAAACATCTAAGGTTTTTTAACCTTCAAACTTCTCTTTTTTTACTATGAACTTCTTAGAAATATATGGTTTTAAATAAGCAAACAATTTTCTAGGTTTTCCAATTTGAACTTTTATGTTTTTTGACCTTCTCGATTATTTCAAATTGAACTTCTAGGGTTTTCAAATTTGAATTTCTATTTTTTTTACCTTCTCGGTTATTTCAAAATTTCTAGTTTTTTTTAAATTCCATTTTTATATACTTTTTTGAACTGCTATGTTATTTTTAGTTGGCCTTCCCTCTTATTTTTTAGAAACGAGGAAAATCTAACTTTTAAAAAATTGGTTATTTTTTTGTGAACGAGAAAAATCCAAATTTTATTTGAAAAGAAACGCGAGCAATTTCTTGTGTATCCTATTTTAGATGACATCTCATTCACATACGAGAAAGTAGTGCCTTAGCTTAGCTTTGTTTTTTTAACAAACGAGAAATTCTTTCGAGCTCTTTTATTGGAATTTTTCATTAAACAGGTGGAGGGTGTCAAAGTTTGCACACGCATACATAGTTTGAACTCTCTCAGGATCAATATATGAACTTCTATAGTTTCTTTTTTCACTGAAATCTGAGCTGTTGTTTTTTGTTTTCGAACACACGATATGCCACAGCAAAATGTTTTTTAAGTTAACACTAACTTTTAAGTGCTCAAACTTGTTACATTTTTTACGTTCACTAATAAAACAGGGGAGTCGTTCACTGATAAAATATGTAGAGATATGCAAATTAATGAAAACCATATGCCTCACGCATTCCTCCTTTCGTCAGTTAACTCAGTAGTCATCAAGTATTCTTTTTCTTCGTCATTTCAACTTCCTCATGCTTGCGTTCTTGGGCGTGCACATCGCACACAGAAGCGCAGTGGCGCGGCACACATCACACACAATTCGTTTCTTCACTGGACTTCTCTCCATTTTTAATTAGAACTTCAGCAATCGGTCGCAAGAGCTCCATCCGTAGATGTTTGGGGGCACTGTCGACTTTGGATTAGAATCAATTAGACAAAGTTAGGAGAGGGAGAGAGAGAGAATTAGCACCACCTGATAGATAAACAAAATTGTCATGACACACAATCAATAGAATTTGCTGCAGCACCGGCATGGGTGAAAGCAACTTTTTCCCACATGATTCCTTCCACTGTGAGATTCATTGAACTGCTCCAAATCTTCAGCCAACTCTGTTTTTGTTCTTCACAACACAAACAAAACAGGTGGCAGTCTTCCACGGCCATGGGGAACGACGGCGACGGGTGGAGGCGATTTGGGAGTAGCGGGAGCGGGAGGAAGGCAGGGTGCAGCGGCGGGGTGGGATGTAGTGGTGCTCATGGTGGAGTGAGGCGACGACCTCAGCGTTCGTTGACGCGGCGCCGGAGCCCGTCAAGGATCCAGGGGAGGGGATGGTGCAGGGATGCGTGGAGCCGGGAAAGGGAGCGCTCGCGTCGCCAAGGCGGAGGACGTCGCCGAGATCCGGTCAGATTCGACCAGAAGTTCAGGGCGCGGCTCTCCGGGGGCCCGGGGCTCGGCGCACAAAAGGAGCTAGGTGGCAAGGGGCAGCGACGAGCGGGAGGATCGAGTAGAGCTCATCGGAGGTAGAGAAGGAGAAGAGGAAGGCAGAGCTCAGGAGGAGGCTGGTCAGAGGGGAGGGTGGAATGAGGAGAGCAGCGGAGGGAGGTGGTGGAGGCTTGAGCTGGCCGTGTCGCATGAATCCCGGCGGTGAGTGGTGCGGGGGTCTGGAACGGCAGGGGAAGTGGAGGAGGCGCGGCGGGGGGTAGGGGCGGGGCGTGGGGATGGCGCGCGGCGGCGGGGTTACCCGGGCAGGGCGCACGACGGCGGTGAGATCTGGGGAGTGAGCGCGGTGGCAGTTGACCCGTGATTAGTGGGGAGAGGTTGGGGATGAGCCTGGGCCGGGGTGTGTTTTTATTTTTATCAGGTGCTCGCTCCGGGTTCGGGAGTTCGGAAACAACCCGATCGCCACCTATATAGGGCCGACCGTGATTCAAATAACTATTCTGATCCTAGGATCAGAATATTGCTACTATATATATAGGTTAGAGGAGAGGAGAGGCAGCCAAGGGGCTCCCCAAGTAGGGGGAAGGGGGAATCCTATTCCCTTTTTCCTTTCCTCCTTCCCCTTTCCTTCTCAAATTTTGCCAGCCCCTTTGTGGCTGGTGTGTTTCCCCTCTTGGCCCATATAGTTTGCCAGGGGTAGTTCGGAACCCCTTTCGGTGACCCGATACGTACCTGGTGCCCCCGGAACACTTCCGGTGTCCAAATACTATCGTCCTATATATGAGTCTTTACCTGTCGACCATTTCGAGACTCCTCGTCATGTCCGTGATCTCATCCGAGACTCCGAACAACATTCGGTCACCAAATCATATAACTCATATAATACAAAATCGTCATAGAACGTTAAGCGTGCGGACCCTACGGGTTCGAGGACTATGTAGACATGACCGAGACACCTCTCCGGTCAATAACCAATAGTGGAACCTGAATGCTCATATTGGTTCCCACATATTCTACAAAGATCTTTATCGGTCGTACCATAATGACAACATACGTTATTCCCTTTGTCATCGGTATGTTACTTGCCCAAGAATCGATCGTCGGTATCTTCATACCTAGTTCAATCACGTTACCGGCAAGTCTCTTTACTTGTTCCGTAATATATCATCCCGTAAATAACTCATTAGTAACATTGCTTGCAAGGCTTATCATGATGTGCATTACCGAGAGGACCCAGAGATACCTCTCTCATACTCGGAGTGACAAATCCTAATCTCGATCTATGCCGACCCAACAAACACCTTCGGAGATATCTGTAGAGCATCTTTATGATCACCTAGTTACGTTGTGACGTTTGATAGCACACAAGGTATTCCTCCGGTATTCGGGAGTTGCATAATCTCATAGTCAAAGGAATATGTATAAGTCATGAAGAAAGCAATAGCAATAAAACTTAACGATCATTATGCTAAGCTAACGGATGGGTCTTGTCCATCACATCATTCTCCTAATGATGTGATCTCGTTCATCAAATTACAACACATGTCTATGGTTAGGAAACTTAACCATCTTTGATTAATGAGCTAGTCTAGTAGAGGCTCACTAGGGACACTGTGTTTTGTCTATGTATCCACACATGTATCAAGTTTCTGGTTAATACAATTCTAGCATGAATAATAAACATTTATCATGATATAAGGAAATCTAAATAACAACTTTATTATTGCCTTTAGGGCATATTTCCTTCACAGGGCGTTCCAGTATGGAGCCTTGCCGTCGTCCACCGGCCTTGGTGCGCTCATCACGGTGTACATGGAGAGGCTGACAGTGGGGACGCACCACGCCCATGGACACATGCATGCAGCTGCATCCTTTTTACACTGAAAAATAATGTTTTCTCCCCATGACAGCTGGCATTCACCAGCTACATCTTCACACGCAAGGAAGTGCGTCCTTATTATGGGTAAAAAATGATTCCTCCTCCTGACAGCTAGGACCCATCAGCTATATCTTCGCACACAAGGAAGTGCATCCTTATCCTCCCTGACTGTCGGGACCAACCCGGTCGAACCGTACGTAGGGTTGGCCTCTCTGGTCACGAACGTGTACATACATACTAGTCGATCGGTCTCTCTGCAAGGATGAACCGTGGCCGAGCAAGGAGCGGCACGCGCGACATAGCAATTGAGGCAGTTCTATCTAAATCGTGTACACGTACGTACAACCAAGCTGCAAGAAAGTAAATTTGGCTACCTACATACATACGGGTGGGGTCTCGAATGCGTACAGCGACTGCGTCCTCTTCATCGGCAGCCAACGGCTGGGTCGGAATGGAGGGAACCGCGTCGTGTTCATCGGGAGGCAAGCGACTAGTTCTAAATGTGTCATGTTCATCGTTAGCCAACCGACTTGGACGGAACAGCCCAAAACAGCTCATGTTCATCGACTCGGGGTCTTGTGTCCCGCAAAACGGAGGAAACAGAGTTCCCTTTGACTGCCTACGGTCGAAATGGGTCTTGTTCATCGGGAGGGGTCTGGCATACCGCAAAACGGAGGATAAGGACTTCTCTCCAACCGCCTACGGTCAAAACGGGGTCATGTTCATCGGAAGGGTCTGTGGCGTACCGCAAAACGGGACTCCACGGGCTTATATTTATCCACCGTCGACTTTCTCTAGCCTCCACCAGCCACTGTTCATCCACAGGCTACTGTTCATCCAGCATCCACGGGGTCCTGTTCATCCACCCCAACTAGCTGGGTGTGTGGCGGCCTCCTTGGGGTCCTGTTCATCCAGCACAACCGCGTACTACCACGGGGTCCTATTCATCCAGCGGCAACCGCGTACTAGCACGGGGTCCTATTCATCTAGCGGCAACAGCCTACACACGGCCGGGTCCTATTCATCCAACCCCCACCGAAAACTGTTCATCCACAGTCAACCCAACTGGCTTGACTCACCATATCTCGACACGTTCTACGTATCGCGTGCGCGGCAGTAATGGGCACCATTCATCCAGAGGCAACCCAACCGTCTAGCGATGTCTCGCACGGGGTTTCGATCGGCTTCAGTAAGCAGGAGCAGCACGATCGATCAGGTTCAGTTAGTAGCGGAGTCAGTAGGGTTCAGTTAGCAGCGAAGGGATCGATCTATGGGCTTTAGTACGTACGAGTGCAATCGCTCGGGTTCAGTTATAGCGAACACAGCTCGGACCACTCGCGCGTACGAGACAGAAACGCGCAAACCACACTGCATCGCTGAGCCCGACCACCCACCGTAACCGGGAACTCCACAAAAATTTCGTCGCCCTCACTTCTACCACGAGTTTTTATATCATGAACGGCCCAAAGTATGTCATGCAGGTTCGTCCCCAGCCCGCCCAGGACGAAAAGCCCATTTTCTGTCATGATTTTTTGTCATAGAAGTAGGAGCCCACCACATCTATGATGATACGTGTTTTTTTCAAAATTATCGTCGTAGAAGCGTAATAACCGTGACAAAAAAATTGTTTGGGCGAAAATGTTACGGATGTGTATTTTTTTTGTAGTGTACCCATAGATCCGAGATCCACAGCTCGGGACCCCTGCCACGTCTCCAACGTATCTATAATATTTTATTATTCCATGCTATTATAGTATTAATCTTGGATGTTTATCATGCAATTATATATCTTTTTTGGGGACTAACCTATTAACCTAGTGCCCAGTGTGTTGTTGTTTTTTGCTTGTTTTTGGCATTTCAGAAAGTCAGTATCAAACGGAGTCCAAATGCTACGAAACTTTTTGATGATTTTTTCTAGACTAGAAGGGACCCTAGAAGCTTTGGGAGAAGACCCAAAGTGCCATGAGGCATCAACAAGCCCCCAGGATTGTGGCACCCCCGCGGTACCTTTTGACCAAATTCCATCTCTCTAAATTCCCAAATATTCTCAATACATCAGAGAGCCAACCAAATACTTTTTCCGCCATCGCAAGTTTCTGTTCTTCGGAGATCCCATCTGGAGACCTTTTCTGGTACTCTGCTGGAGGGGGGATCGATCACGGAGGGCCTCTACATCAACCTTGCTACCCTTCTAATGATGTGTGAGTAGTTTACCACAGACCAACGGGTCCATAACTAGTAGCCAGATAGCTTCTTCTCTCTCTTTGATCTTCAATATGATGATCTCCTCGATTTACTGTTTTATGCATGATTGTTATAGCTTTGTATTTCTCTTCGATCTATCTAGTTTGGCCAACTAAATTGATTTATATTGCAATAAGATAGGTGCTTTGTGATGGGTTCGATCTTGCATTGCTCAATTCCAGTGATAGAAAGGGACATGACTGATGTCGCTTGAAGCCACATTGGTATTTCCCAAAGAGGAAGGGATGATGCAGCACAACGGCGGTAGGTATTTCCCTCAGATATGAAACCAAGGCTATCGAACTAGTAAGAGAACCAAGCAACACAACGTAAACAGCCCCTGCACACAAATAACAACACCTCGCAACCCGACGTGTTAAAGGGGTTGTCAATCCCTTTCGGGTAACGGCGCCTCAAACGGCGTGTGATGGGAGAGAGTTGTAAATATTGATAGATCGAATGCCAAATAAAATAAATTGCAGCAAGGTATTTTTGGGTTTTTGGATTAATAGATCTGAAAATGAAAGCAAATAAAAATAGATCGTGAAGGCAAACATTATGAGAAAGAGACCCAGGGGCCGTAGGTTTCACTAGTGGCTTCTCTCGAGAAAAATAGCAAACGATGGGTAAACAAATTACTGTTGGGCAATTGATAGAACCTCAAATAATTATGATGATATCCATCCAATGATCATTACATAGGCATCACGTCCAAGATTAGTAGACCGACTCCTGCCGGCATCTACTACTATTACTCCACACATCGACTGCTATCCAGCATGCATCTAGTGTATTAAGTTCATAGAAAAACAGAGTAATGAAATAAGAATGATGACATGATGTAGACGAGATCCGTTTATCTATGGTGGTAGATATTAGATCCCATCTTGTTATCCTTAGTAGCAATGATACATATGTATCGGTTCCCTTTCTGTCACTGGGATCAAGCACCGTAAGATCAAACCCACTATCGGGCACCTCTTCCCATTGCAAGATAAATAGATCAAGTTGGCCAAACAAAACCCAAATATCGGAGAAGAAATACGAGGCTATAAGAGATCATGCATAAAAGAGATCAAAGAAACTCAAATACTTTCATGGATATAAAAAAGATAGATCTGATCATAAACTCAAAGTTCATCGATCCCAACAAACACACCGCAAAAGAGTTACATCATATGGATCTCCAAGAGACCATTTTATTGACAATCGAGAGAGAGAGAGAGAGAGAGAGATGAAGCAATCTAGCTACTAACTACGGACCCGAAGGTCTACAAAGAACTACTCACGCATCATCAGAGAGGCACCAATGGAAGTGGTGAACCCCTCCGTGATGGTGTCTAGATTGGATCTGGTGGTTCTGGACTCTGCGGCGGCTGGATGAATATTTCGTCGACTCCCCTAGGTTTTCTGGAATATTGGGGTATTTATAGAGCAAAGAGACGGTCTGGGGGCACCCGAGGTGGGCACAACCCACTAGGGAACGCCTGGGCCTCCTAGCGCGTCCTGGTGGGTTGTGCCCCCTTCGGGGCACCCCCCAGGTGCAGCCAGGGCCCGCTGTGTTCCTTTTGGCCCATAAAAATTATCTGTAAAGTTTCGTGGCATTTGGACTCCGTTTGATATTGATTTTCTGTGATGTAAAAAACATGGAAAAAATAGCAACTGGCACTTGGCACTATGCCAATAGGTTAGTACCAAAAAATGATATAAAATGATTATAAAACATCTAAGATAGATAATAAAATAGCATGGAACAATCAAAAATTATAGATGCGTCGGAGACGTATCAGCATCCCCAAGCTTAACTCCTACTCGTCCTCGAGTAGGTAAGTGATAAAAACAGAATTTTTGATGTGGAGTGTTGTTCATCATGTCATAGCATATTCTTTTCTTTATAGCATGGACATTTGGACTTTTATGTGATTCAAAGCAATAGTCTAGTTTTGACATAATAATTTAGATACTCAAGCATATCAACAAGAAACCATGTCTTTCAAAATATCAACGCTAAAATAAGTTATCCCTAGCCCATCATGCTCAAACATTGATCCATTCATGAAACACACTCGAATATTAGCTACACCCAATACTTAAGTACGGTCATACTACCTCCTAGTTGGTGCTTTTTGTAAGAGAAGATGGAGACTCAAAAAAATAAAAATTGCATAAAGTAAAAGATAGGCCCTTCGCAGAGGGAAGTAGGGATTTGTAGAGGTGTCGGAGCTCAAAGCGAAAAAATTAGAGATACAAACATTTTGAGAGGTGTATCCATCCCACCAACGAAAATGACTTAGAGTTCCCAATACTTTCCAAGCATAGATATATCATAGGCGGTTCCCAAACAGAAAATAAAGTTTATTCCTTTTTCCACCATAACTTTCACTTTCCATGGCTAACCGTATCCACGGGTGCCCTCCATACCAACACTTTCCAAGGAATTTATTATTTGACAACATAAAGTAAATTCATTTGTTTTTGCATTTCGGGACTGGGCATCCCTAATACCTTTGCCTTACTCTCGTGCAATGACAAGTGAATAAACACTCATCTTGAGAATAACACATCTAGCATGGAAAATATTAGCCACCCCTCACCGCTCCGCGAGCGAAACAAACACACAAAAGAGAAGTTTATTTTTAAAATTACACATGGCACCTGCAAGTTTGCTTAGAACGGCAAAAGAATACCGTATATAGGTAGATATAGTGGACTCATGTGGCAAAACTGGTTTAAAGGTTTTTGGATGCACAAGTAGTGATCATACTTAGTGCAAAATGAAGGCTAGCAAAAGATTGGGAAGCGACCAACCAAGAAACGAATAATCTTATAAGCAAGCATTAAGCATAATTAACACCGAATAATGCACCGTAAGTTGGATATAATTTCATTGGATGATTGTTGACTTTCGTGCATGCATAGGGAATCACAAACCTTAACACCAATATTCTTACTAAAGCATAATTACTCATCAAGATGACTCACATATCACATCATCATATCTCAAAACTATTACTAAGAATCAAGTTTATTTTGTCCAATGATCTTCATGACATTTTTTTTTCTTTATCCTTCTTGGATATCTATCACTTTGGGACTAATTTTCATGTGTTGCTTTTCATAAGCTCAAACAAATATAAGTGAAGATCATGAGCATAACAAATTTTCTTTCTCTCAAAATAATTTAAGTGAAGCAAGAGAGAATTTCTTCAAAATTTTACTAACTCTCAAATAAATCTAAGTGAAGAAAGAGAGCATTTCTTCAAAAATAACAAAGCACACCGTTCTCAAAGTGAGGCACTAGAGCAAGTCCTAGCTCATAAAAGATTCACGTGAAGCATAGAGAGCAATTCTAACAAGTCATGACATGATTTTGGCTCTCTCAAATAGGTGTGTCCAGCAAGGATTGATGACTTAAAACACAAAATAAAATAAGCAAAGACACATATCATACAAGACACTCCAAGCAAAACACATATCATGTGACGAATAAAAATATAGTCTCAAGTAAAATACCGATAGTTGTTGGAAGAAAGCGGGGATGCCACTCGGGGGCATCCCCAAGCTTAGTTGGTTGCTCATTCTTGGATAATAGCTTGGGATGCCTTGGCATCCCCAAGCTTAGGCTCTTACATCCTTCCTTAATCCATCATAAGATAACCCAAAACTTGAAAACTTCAATCACACAAAACTTAACAAAGCCTTCGTGAGATCCTTAGTATAAGAATAATAAACTACTACTATAAGTGATCTATCAAACCAATTCATTTTTTTGTATTATATCTACTGTATTCCAACTTTTCTATGGCAAAAATTCATCAAAGAAAACCATAGAGCATTCAAATTAAGCACACAACACAAAGAAAACAGAATCTGTCAAAACAGAACAGTCTGTAGAAATCTGACTATTTAGTATACTTCTGTAACTCCAAAAACTCTGAAAAAATAGGACGACCTTAGGAATTTGTATAGTGATCTACTTCACGTGGAATTAGTATTTTATCGCTCTCTGGTAAAAATGAAAATTAAGTTCGTGAGCGTAAAAGTTTCTATTTTTTCAGCAAGATCAAACAACTATCACCCAAGAAGATCCAAAAGGCTTTACTTGGCACAAACACTAATTAAAACATTAAAAACACAATCATAACAGTAGCATAATGTTGCTAACACTCAAAAACAGGAAGCAAAAAGCAAAAATTATTTTTATTCGTTGGGTTGCCTCCCAACAAGCGCTATCGTTTTACGCCTTTAGCTAGGCATAAAGCAAGGATCTAAGTTTTGTCATCTTTGGTTCGAGATCCATAAGATGCCCTCATGATTGATTCATAGGGTGGCTTAATTCTATTTCTAGTAAAGTGTTCCATACCCTTCCTCAAAGGAAATTGGAACTTAATGTTGCCTTCTTTCATATCAATCATGGCACCGATAGTGTGTAAAAACGGTCTACCAAGAATAATTGGACAAGACGGATTGCAATCAATATCAAGAACAATAAAATCTATGGGCGCATAATTTCTATTTGCAAGAATAAGAACATCATTAATTCTTCCCATGGGCTTTTTAATGATAGAATCCGCCAAGTGCAAATTTAAAGAACAGGATTCAATATCGGTAAGACCAAGCACATCACATAAAGATTTCAGAATTGTAGAAACACTAGTACCCAAGTCACACAAATTAAAACACTCATAATTTTTAATCTTGACTTTGATAGTAGGTTCCCATTCATCATGCAATTTTCTAGGAATTGAAACTTCTAATTCCAATTTTTCTTCAAGAGCTTTCATCATAGCATCAACAATATGTTTAGTAAAAGCTTTATTTTGTTCATAGGCATGGCGTGAATTTATCATGGATTGCAATAAAGAAATACAATCAATCAAAGAGCAACTATCATAATTAAAGTCTTTGTAATCCAAAAGAGTGGGCACATCACTAGCTAAAGTTTTGACCTCTTCAAACCCACTTTCATCATTTTTCTCGACAAGATTTTTACCCTCCGAAATATTGGGACGCCTTCTACCTAAAGTTGTCTCTTCTCCAGTCCCTTTTTCATCAATATTAACTTTACTAAACAAGGAATCAATAGAAGAAACACCAATCATTTTAAGATCTTCATCACTTTTATCCTCTAGTGTGATTGGTTTAGCAGCCATTTGATTAACTAGAGTAGCTTGTGCATCGGATATTTTTCTGAGCAAACTTTCAGCAAAAGCATACTTAGATTGGAGATTGCAAACTTCTCTACTAATATCATCGAGTTGTTTTGTTATAGCATCAAGCACAACAGAGTGTTCCTTAAGTTCTTCAGTAAAATACTTATTATGCTCAAATTGTGTAGTCATATATTCCTTAGTACTTCTCTCAATTTCAAGCAAAATATTTGGGTAAGGAACATCATAATATTTTCTTTGAGGTATCATGACTATGCAAACAAGAGTGCACACAAAAACAGATCTGGCAAGAAAACGGTGAACAGAAAAGAGAGGCGAATAAAATGACAAATTTTTGTGAAGTGGGGGAGAGGAAAACAAGAGACAAATGGCAAATAATGTAAATTGCGAGGAGATGAGATTTGTGATTAGGAACCTAGTATATGTCGAAGATCCTCCCCGGCAATAGTGCCAGAAATTCCTTTTGATGTTGCTTGAAGCTATGTTGGTATTTCCCCAAAGAGGAAGGGATGATGCAGCACAGCGGCGGTAGGTATTTCCCTCAGATATGAAACCAAGGTTATCGAACTAGTAAGAGAACCAACCAACACAACGTAAACAGCCCCTGCACACAAATAACAACACCTCGCAACCCGACGTGTTAAAGGGGTTATCAATCCCTTTAGGGTAACGGCGCCTGTCGGTGTCAAAACCGGCGGATCTCGGGTAGGGGGTCCCGAACTGTGCGTCTAAGGCGGATGGTAACAGGAGGCTGGGGACACGATGTTTTACCCAGGTTTGGGCCCTCTTGATGGAGGTAAAACCCTACGTCCTGCTTGATTAATATTGATGATATGGGTAGTACAAGAGTAGATCTACCACGAGATCAGAGAGGCTAAACCCTAGAAGCTAGCCTATGGTATGATTGTATGTTGTCCTATGGACTAAAACCCTCCGGTTTATATAGACACCGGAGAGGTTAGGGTTACACAAGGTCGGTTACAAAGGAGGAGATACACATATCCGTATTGCCTAGCTTGCCTTCCACGCCAAGTAGAGTCCCATCCGGACACGAGACGAAGTCTTCGATCATCTATCTTCATAGTCTAACAGTCCGGCCAATGGATATAGTCCGGCTGTCCAGAGACCCCCTAATCCAGGACTCCCACAGTAGCCCCTGAACCAGGCTTTCAATGATGATGAGTCCGGCGCGCAGTATTGTCTTCGGCATTGCAAGGTGGGTTCCTCCTCCGAATACACCACGGAAGAATTTGAATACAAGGATAGTGTCCGACCCTGCAAAATAAGTTCCACATACCACCGTAGAGAGAATAATATTTCCACAAATCCAATTTGCTGACTTGTTTTGGCAACACGACATTATGTCACGGCCCGGTGATTATTCGAACCGTTTCCTTTAACTAGCCCCGCACATAACACGAGGCAGTTTTTTGACACATCTTGTTAGAGCAGAGACTGTGTCCCCTTATCACGGCATTCTCATCAATACGGGCGTGGGTAACCCAACCGCGTCTAGGACTCCTAGATTATAGGCAAGCCCCAAACGGCCACGGAGAGGACGCTTGGTATTCACCCTCTTTATAAAGGGCCAAGGCTTTCACTTTTTCCCTCCCGTGCTCAATCGAATCCTTCCCCCGCCTTGAGTTCTAACACCCAAAGCCCAGGTCAGGTGCTCCGGATCTTCAACCATGTCCGGATCCAGCCTTCAAGGCTGATGGATGCCCTCCTCCGTTATGGAAGAAGATATCAAGAAGTTGAGGGAGGCCAGATATCTGACCGCCGAGGTTTCGCATCGGCTGCCTGCCCGAGGGCAGGTCGTCCCTACTCCTGAACCCAATGAAGACGTCGTGTTCATCTCCCACTTCCTCTGAGGTCTAGGCCTCGCTCTGGATCCCTTCGTAAGGGGTTTGATGTTTTACTACGGGCTAGACTTCCACGATCTAGCCCCGGACTCCTTTCTTCACATCTCGGCATTTATTGTCGTGTGTGAGGCCTTCCTCCGCATTACCCCTCACTTCGGCCTGTGGCTCAAGACCTTTGATGTGAAGCCGAAGACAATCGAGGGACAGCACGCAGCGTGCGGAGGAGCATTAATAAGCAAGATTGCGGGAGCTCCATGGCCAAAAGGTTCCTTTCCAGAGGTGTCCGGATTATGGCAACGGGAGTGGTTTTACATCACAGCTCCCAGAAGTGCCAAGTGGGTGGCTCCCCCCGCTTTCCGCTCGGGCCCCCCACCACAACTGATGTCATGGATTAGAAGAGGGCTGAGCTGGGGTCCAGCCAAGGACGTGCCTATACTGCAAAGCCGCATTCAAGCTCTCTTCGAGGGAGATTTTAATTTGGTTATGGTAATGCAAGTCATGCTGGTTCGTCGAGTCCAGCCTTGCAAACGCCGGCCCCTTAGCTTGTGGGAGTTCAACCTAGAAGGACCGCGCGCTATTCAAAGTTTCCTCGGCCTGACGCACGAGGAGATGTACAAGTCATTCTTCGGACCTCAAACAGAGTGTCCGGACACTACCGAGGACGTGGGCCTGAGTAGCAACCGCGCCGCCGAACAAGTAAGTAATCCTCTAGCCGAACACACCGTCTTTTATTTACCATGACGTCATTTCTAAGAAATCGCCCTTTGACCAGGACTGGCTAACAAAGGCGAAGATGATTCGGTGTTCGGCCCCCCTCCCTGAGGGTTTGGAAAATCCGGTACTGGAAAAGATGCTCGAGCTCGCACCTTGCCCGGAGCCCTCGAAGGAAGATACATGGGGGAATAATATGGGCAAAAGCGGGCCCCCATCGTTGCTAGTTCCAACCGAGGGAATGAGCGCCTCCATAAGGGAGGATAACCAAGGAGAAGATTCTGACCTTCTCTCGCTACGGGGGAGGAAGAGGACTGCCTCTGAGGATCCGGAAACCGAGGCCTCCAAACGGGAGAAGAAGTCTCCAACAGAGGGTCCTGCCTCGGGGGGTGCTCTTGCCGCACAAAGTCCGCACGGGGATCAGCCCTCCAACGAGTTGTAAGTAATCAAAAAATACTTTAATAGTGAAGGTATACTACCTTTACTCTGAGAAAAATAACCGAAGCATATATCTTGCAGTTTGGATCTTAGCCCTTCTCAGTTGAGCTCGTCTTCAGGGGATCTTCTTCCGGAGATGATGGAGAGCGAAACGCCTCCCCCGGACTCCCCCGCTCAAGAAGCGGGCAACCTCGAAGTGTCGTCACGGAGGGCCTCTCCAGATCCAGTGAGGCCAGAAGATAATCCCATAGTCACCGGAAGTCCCTAGCGTCCGGCTCTTGCAGGGAGCAAACAAAAGAGTCTGGCACCGTCTGGCATGCGGTCGGACGTTCTGAGGGAGCTGTTGGAGCGAGCGGCCATCTCAGAAGAACACCATACATTGATGGGTACGGTGATGGAAGGAATTTCGTCCGCCGAAAGTGGATTACATGAAGCCTTTATGAGTCTACTGACGGGCTTTGAGGTACGTGAAATGACATACTTTTTGATAGTACCGCACATGTTAGGTGTGCCCTGTGTAGATAGTAGCCCCTGAGACTCTGGTTGTCGTCGAGAACGGCGGCGAATAGAGGATCATAGCCCCAGGTAATAACCAGACTGCCTTTATGTGCAGGTGGTGGAGCTCCGGTGGCTAGCCGGACTAATGAGTTTGCCGAACTAAAGCGGCAACTAGATGCGGCAGACACCGACATCGAGCTTGTTAACAAGCGGCTTGAGGAGTCACAGGGTAAGTAATGTTTTTTGGTGAATGTCACATAATAAGAGCAGCATGATGCCAATATCTTTAATATGTTGTGACTGCAGACGGAGCTGCCACCGTGGAGACCCTTCGGGCGAAACTTGCCCGAGCTGAAGAACAAGCAAGAGCTAGTAATGCGGCTGCTTTGAAGGCGGCCGAAGAGTTAAGAGCCGAGAAGGCTGCGCATTGCGAAAGCAAAGAGAAGATGGCCAAGATGGCCGTGGAATTAAAAGACACTACCGACCGTTGCCAGTTCCTTGAAGAAGAGAACCGAGTGAAGGCAGCGGACCTTGAAAAGTCCACGATGGCGACCAAAGACACTCGCTCTGCTATGAGGGCGAAGAAGGAGGAGCTGCGCGAAGCCGGGGATATTGTGGCTGGGAAGCCCTTTCTGCTGCAGAGGAAGTTTGGAGATCCGCGGTATGCCCCTCTGGATCGGCTATGGAGTTCGGCAGACGCATATATGGACTTGGCGGCAAGCATTGTCGATGCGGTCGAATACTTTCGAGATCAGACAGATCGTGAAGTGGACAAGCTATTCTAGTCGCAATTTAACGTTCCAGAGCGTCCGCTTCCCTTGACTGATCAGCTAGCCGAATGGGCCGAACTTAATAGGTTGTCCGGACTTTCCTTGAGGTCCGTCGTAGATCATTTGTGTCCGGAGAAGCCGAAGCCGAACAGCTATTTCAGCTTAGTGCAGCAGTTCCTTGGTGCGGTGCCACGCTTCAATGTGATGAAGAGGTCGGCGTGCATAGAAGGCTCGCGGATGGCCTTTGCCCATGTCAAGGCATACTGGGCGGAGATGGATGCTACCACTGTTGCGGCGCAAGGTTCGGCCATAGGCCGAGTGGCTGCCGAGCACTATTTTGAAGAGGTTCTTGAGGGTGCTCGTTTGATAGAGGCCCAGTGCTCGAAGAATATTATGTTTGAGTGACATGTATTCCCATTGTAAACACAATGTTTTTATGAAATGTAGTAAGGCTGTATTTATACTTTTGCCGGAAAGTAATATGGTGCCTCCTGTGCGGCCGTTTATGTATATATGTATATAACCTGAAAGATTGCAGTCGTCGGCTTCAACCCCCACGCATATAATGCGGAGGTGCTCGCAGAAAACGCATGTTCACACTTAACCCAACGTCTTGGTCCTATTAAGGAGGTGATAGCGCAGCGAACGAGGCAACCGGACTATGATGCTTTAACACTTTCACTTAGCCATAGGAGTTTGACGGTGGGGCTACTATATAGCCCCTGGTGGCTCCGCACTCTCCCGAACTCGGGGTGCGTATATGCCTGGCCGGGAAACGGCCCTTCGTTAAAGCGGAGGAATTCTAACATTCCGATAGGTCATCGAGTGGTTGACCAGTCTCGCGCTATATCATGACAGTCAGTTTTCGGCTTTCTCTACTGAGGTGCTCGTCCGGACGAACCAGGGCACAATCGTAGTAGTTCTCCTGGTGCTGCCTTAGCCGATAGAACGGAACGTAAGGCACCAAAACACAGGAGCCGGGCAAACCCAACATTTGACCAAAGACATGATTCGGAGCTGATGCATATAAGGCCAAACTCGCGACGCCGAACACTCCCTAAGGTATTCGGTCTTTATGGTATAAACCGGGCCTAAATAGTGCCCTTTGTAAGAAGCCCCTTGTGTCCGGGTACGTGCGTTATTCTGACGTGGCCACATGCCAAGACGTCAGCATCCTTCTCAATTGTACTGAGAATCCGAGGGATGTGTATCAACAAGAGACAGTAAAAAAGGTTTATGCAGGGTCTTAATCTAAAAAGAATCCTTGGAGCGGGTCCCTGCTGCATGTCTGCGCCTGTGTCTCCGTTGTGTCGTATCCTGGACGGGTGTAGCACGATGGTCATCTGTAAAAGAGAGGAACTTAGGTGAAAAGTTGTCGTGCAAAAAAGGTAGTTTTAAAGAAACCATGTATAATTAAAGATGAGTAAAAATTGCCACTTGTCTGTGCGCGTTGAGCCCCTTGTATTTGTAATAGGGGTGTGGCCCTCAATCCGGTATGAATTACATATAGCTGCCGGACTCGTCTAACCGTGTCCGTGGTCTTGACGACCTATCAAATGCTTTAGTTGGTGAGGCCGTTTTTAGTGTGCGGCTGCCACGGCAGTCGCACTCTCTTCAGCGCGCAAATATCACTCAATATTTTCATTCACTGTAATGATGCCACGTGGACCGGGCATCTTGAGCGTGAGGGAAGCGTAATGCGGTATTGCATTAAAGCGAGCGAAAGCTTCGCGTCCAAGTAGTGCTTGATAGCCGCTTTGGAACGGAGCAATGTGGAAGGTTAAATGTTCGCTACGGAAGTTATCGGGGAAGCCGAATATGACCTTTAGTAGCAGGGAGCCCGTGCAATGAGCCCCTGGGCCTGGCGTTACTCCTTTAAAGGTAGTGTTGCTATGGCAAATTTTCGTTGGGTCTATCCCCATTTCGTGGATTGTATCCTGGTATATCAGGTTTAGACTGGTGCCACCGTCCATCAGGACTCATGTGAAGTGGTATCCGTCAATTATTGGGTCTAATACCAGGGCAGCCCATCCTGCACGCCGGCTACTTGCTGAGTAATCACGATGGTCGGAAGTGGTCGGTTGAGACGACCAGTGGCAGGACTCCGCGGTGATAGGCCCTTGGGCATATTTTTCTGGGAGTGCCGCTTTGTTTCTCCCCTTGATCACGTGTAACACGTTGACTGTTTTGACTTCTGGTGGAAACTTCTTTTGTTCCCCAGTGTCTTGCTTGGGAGGCTCATCCTCGTCTATGCTTGGTGTATCCTCCCCCTTGTGTACGGCGTTGAGCTTGCCGGACTGCTTGAAGACCCAACATTCTCTGTGGGTATGATTAGCAGGTTTACCAGGGGTGCTATGGATCTGACATACTTGGTCCAGAATTTTGTTTAGGCTGGACAGTTCGTCTCTGGCGCCTTTAGAGGGCTGCTTTTGCTGACTTGGCCGAGAGCTTCTGAATCCGGCGTTTACTGACGTGCTCTTCGTGTTGTCTTCTTTATTCCGGTGTTTGTTATTGTTGTTGCGTCGTGATTTCCCGTTTCCATCTCTAACTTCGGATGTACTTGGGTCGCTGATGCTGCATCTGGCTAGCTAGCTATCCTCACCCGCACAAAAGCGGGTCATGAGGCTTGTTAATGCTGCCATTGTTCTCGGCTTTTCTTGGCCGAGGTGTCTGGCAAGCCATTCGTCACGGATGCTATGCTTAAAATCTGCCAAGGCTTCAGCGTTCGGACAGTCGACTATTTGGTTCTTTTTAGTAAGAAACCTGTTCCGAAGCTTTCGGGCTGACTCTCCAGGCTATTGAGTTATATGACTCAAATCGTCCGCGTTCGGGGGTCGGACGTAAGTCCCCTGAAAATTTGCCCGATAAGCATCTTCGAGATCTTCCCAGCTTCCAATGGAACTTTCGGGGAGGCTCTTAAGCCAGTGCCGAGCTGGCCCTTTGAGTTTGAGGGGTAAATACTTGATAGCGTGGAGGTCATCTCCTCAAGCCATATGGATAGGGAGGATATAATCCTCAATCCAGACACCAGGGTCTGTTGTTCCGTCATATGCCTCTATATTTACGAGTTTGAATCCCTCTGGAAATTCATGATCCAGCACCTCATCGGTGAAACATAGGGGGTGTGCGGCACCCCTGTATCCGGGTGTACCGTGTTCTTCGGATGTTTTTTTTGTTGCGTTGTATGCTGGAGCGCGCTTACGTGGTCCATAGATGGATCTGGTTGTGTCGTCCTTTTGGTGCAGTCCTCGCGTGGATCGCGTATTGGCTTATGTGCGGCGTTGTTTTCCGCTCTATGTTGGCCATGAGGTCGCCTATCCGGCCAGATGGCTGTTTTGATTTTTGGTTGTGGGGGATCTAAGGCCTCCTCATCGAATTCAGGTAGCAACTTCCGCTTCGGGTAGCTCTTGGTGGGGCGATTACCGCCGTACTTCGCTACTGTGTTGAGTGCTTTGTTCCATCTGATATGGAGTGTGTCTTGCGCAGCCTTGAGCCTTTGCTTCTGCTTTTTTAGACTCCTCGCGGTGGCAACGAGCCTTTGATGGGCATTCTGTTGCTCCGGGTGTCTGTCCGGTGTGACATCATCTGGACTATGATCTTTGACAGAGTCGGGTTGTTCGGCTTGATTCTCCATGTTGCCGTGGTCCGGCAATGGTTCCCCCTGCTCTAATGCTGGGTCTGTATGATCGTTGGTTCTACCGAGGCGGGATTTGGGGCGGCGCTTACGCCGCCGTTTTGACTGCTTCTCGAGGGAACAACCCTTCGTTGCGTCCTTCCGTTCCTCGTCGTCCTTTTCCTTTGGTGTGTCCACCATGTATACATCATGTGGTGAAGTGGGCGTCGAATGCCCTGTGGGCAGTGGTTCCTGTTTGTCTCCTGCATTGTCGTCCATACCGTCGATGTCTTCTGCATCGGAGTCGAGCATGTAGGTTAAGTCATCGACAGCGGCTATTAAGTGGGTGGTGGGTGGGCGGCGAATTTCTTCGTCATCCGCATCCCAATCCTGCCGGGCATAGCTTGGCCAGGATTCTCCAGACAAGGAGAGAGACTTTAATGAATTCAGTATATTGCCGAAGGGCGAGTGTTGAAAGATATCCGCGGAGGTAAACTCCATGATGGGCGCCCAACCGGATTCGATCGGAATGCGCGCAGGTGGTTCGGAGTTCGTGGCCGGAGAAGTATCCGGTTGTTTAACAACACGGCTCTCGTGCAAGGTAAAGTCGATGTCCGGCTCGATCGCCGCTGAGGGTAAGGCCTCCGTGGTGGGGTCCATCCACCCGTACACGGAAGGTGCAACTGGCTCCGAATTGAGGGTCGGAGCGGCTACCGGTGCGATCTCCTTAACACTGTCCGATGGTAGAGCTAAGTCGTACTCATCGTGACTGCGTGACGCACCAGGCAAAGGCTCGAATCCGTCGAAGATCAAGTCTCCACAGATATCGACCGTGTAGTTTAAGCTTCCAAACCGAACCGGGTGGCCAGGGGCATAACTTTCAATCTGCTCCAGATGGCCAAGCGAATTGGCCCGCGGTGCAAAGCCGCCGAACACGAAGATCTGTCCGGGGAGAAAAGTCTCGCCCTGGACTGCATCGCCATCGATGATAGTAGGAGCCATCAAGCCTAATGGCGACGACACAGAGGAACTCTCAATGAAAGCACCAATGTCGGTGTCAAAACCGGCGGATCTCGGGTAGGGGGTCCCGAATTGTGCGTCTAAGGCGGATGGTAACAGGAGGCAGGGGACACGATGTTTTACCCAGGTTCGGGCCCTCTTGATGGAGGTAAAATCGTACGTCCTGCTTGATTAATATTGATGATATGGGTAGTACAAGAGTAGATCTACCACGAGATCAGAGAGGCTAAACCCTAGAAGCTAGCCTATGGTATGATTGTATGTTGTCCTATGGACTAAAACCCTCCGGTTTATATAGACACCGGAGAGGTTAGGGTTACACAAGGTCGGTTACAAAGGAGGAGATACACATATCCGTATTGCCTAGCTTGCCTTCCACGCCAAGTAGGGTCCCATCCGGACACGAGACGAAGTCTTCGATCATGTATCTTCATAGTCTAATAGTCCGGCCAATGGATACAGTCCGGCTGTTCGGAGACCCCCTAATCCAGGACTCCCACAGCGCCTCAAACGGCGTGTGATGGGAGAGAGTTGTAAATATTGATAGATCGAACGCCAAATAAAATAAATTGCAGCAAGGTATTTTTGGGTTTTTGGATTAATAGATCTGAAAATAAAAGCAAATAAAAATAGATCGCGAAGGCAAATAATATGAGAAAGAGACCCGGGGGGCGTAGGTTTCACTAGTGGCTTCTCTCGAGAAAAATAGCAAACGGTGGGTAAACAAATTACTGTTGGGCAATTGATAGAACCTCGAATAATTATGACGATATCCAGGCAATGATCATTACATAGGCATCACATCCAAGATTAGTAGACCGACTCCTGCCTGCATCTACTACTATTACTCCACACATCGACCACTATCCAGCATGCATCTAGTGTATTAAGTTCATGGAAAAATGGAGTAATGCAATAAGAATGATGACATGATGTAGACGAGATCCGTTTATCTATGGCGGTAGATATAGATCCCATCTTTTTATCCTTAGTAGCAACGATGCACACGTGTCGGTTCCCTTTCTATCACTGGGATCAAGCACCGTAAGATCAAACCCACTACCGGGCACCTCTTCCCATTGCAAGATAAATAGATCAAGTTGGCCACACAAAACCCAAATATCGAAGAAGAAATATGAGGCTATAAGAGATCATGCATAAAAGAGATAAAAGAAACTCAAATACTTTCATATATAAAAAAGATAGATCTGATCATAAACTCAAAGTTCATCGATCCCAACAAACACACCACAAAAGAGTTACATCATATGGATCTCCAAGAGACCATTGTATTGAGAATCGAGAGAGAGAGAGAGAGAGAGAGAGAGATGAAGCCATCTAGCTACTAACTACAGACCCGAAGGTCTACAAAAAACTACTCACGCATCATCAGAGAGGCACCAATGGAAGTGGTGAACCCCTCCGTGATGGTGTCTAGATTGGATCTGGTGGTTCTGGACTCTGCGGCGACTGGATGAATATTTCGTCGACTCCCCTAGGGTTTTTGGAATATTGGGGTACTTATAGAGCAAAGAGGCGGTTCGGGGGCACCTGAGGTGGGCACAACCCACCAGGGCGCGAATGGGCCTCCTGGCGCGCCCTGGTGGGTTGTGCCCCCCTCGGGGCACCCCCGGGTACAGCCAGGGCCCGTTGTGTTCCTTTTGGCCCATCAAAAATCTCTGTAAAGTTTCGTGGCATTTGGACTCCGTTTGATATTGATTTTCTGTGATGTAAAAACATGGAAAAAAACAGCAACTGGCACTTGGCACTATGTCAATTGGTTAGCACCAAAAATGATATAAAATGATTATAAAACATCCAAGATTGATAATAAAACAACATGGAACAATCAAAAATTATAGATACGTTGGAGACGTATCAATGACGCATACTTGTATCGTTGTCATTAAGGATAAAAAGATGGGGTTTATTCATACTAATTGGGTTTACTTTGTCTATGTCATGACATCTTGCTTAAGGTGTTACTCTGTTCCTTATGAACTTAATACTCTAGATGCATGCTGGATAGCGGTCGATGGGTGGATTAATAGTAGTAGATGCAAGAAGGAGTCGGTCTACTTAACTCGGACGTGATGCTTATATACATGATCATTGCTTTGGTTATTGTCATAACTATGCGATTTTCTATCAATTGCCCAACATTAATTTGTTTGCCCACCGTATGCTATGTTCAAGAGAGAAGCCTCTAGTGGAAACTATGGTCCCGGAATCTATTTTTATCATATATTAAAATCCATAAATACTTTGCTGCACTTTATTTATTTTTATTTTATTTTGTGTTCTTGTTTATCTATCTATCGCTGCGAGATTTGATCCTTGCAATTAGCCGTCAAGGGATTGACAACCCCTTGTTTGCGTTGGGTGCATGTATTTGTTATTTTGTGTGTACGTGTTATTCACGAGGTGTTGTGTGGTTCTCCTACTGGATTGATAACCTTGGTTCTTAACTGAGGGAAATACTTATTTCTAATGTACTGCATCATCCTCTCCTCTTCAAGAAAATCCCAACACAGCTCAGAAGTAACAGGAAGAATGTCTGGCGCCGTTGCTGGGAAGACATCACCAACACCTATCAAGTATCATCGCATAAACTTTCATCTCCCTGCGTTTACTTTTATTTGCCATTTGCCTCTTGTTTTCATCTCCCCCACTTCTTAAATGTTTTCACAAAAACACAAAAATATTTTTCATTTGCCTTTTTGCTTGTTTGCTTGTTTGTTTGCTTAGTCGCGATGTCTCAAGAAAATACCAAGCTGTGTGACTTTTCCAACACTAATAATAATGATTTTATTAGTACTCCAATTGCTCCTCCCGCCACTAGTGCAGAGTCGTGTGATATTAATGCCACTTTGCTAAATCTTGTTATGAAAGAACAATTTTTTGGTGGTCCTAATGAAGATGTTGCATCCCATCTTAATACATTCATTGAATTGTGCAATATGCAAAAGAAAAAAGGTGTGAATAATGATATTGTCAAATTAAAATTATTTCCGTTCTCACTACGAGACCGCACTAAAACTTGGTTTTTATCCTTGACATGAAATAGTATTGATTCTTGGGATAAGTGTAAGGATGCTTTTATTGCCAAGTATTTTCCTCGGGCGATTATTATTTCTCTTAGAAATAAAATTATGAATTTTAAGCAACTTGAGCATGAACATGTTGCCCAATCTTGGGAGAGGATGAAATTAATGAGTAGAAATTGCCCCAGTAATGTCTTAAGTTCATATCTTTTGTTCCTTCCAGAGGGCTTCGGTCTGCTCGATCGTGAGAAAACCTATCTCTTCTACTTCCCTTTCTTCCTTTTGCTCGTCTGCAAGATATATCTTCAAGTGTTGCTCATTCACGATCCATGGGCCATCTTTCCCTCCTTTTAACCAAATAGCTCTTGTGTTATACACTTCTTCTATCTTGTAAGGTCCTTCCCAGCGATACCTAAGCTTCCTTGGAAACAACTTGAGACAAAAATTAAATAGGAGGACTTTGTCCCCCGTAGTGAAAGTCCGTTTTAGTTTTTTACGATCGTGCCACATATTAACCTTCTCCTTGAATAACCTGGCACTCTCATAAGCACTGTTGCGAAGTTCTCCTAGAGCATGTATATCTAGCAATCTTTTCTCTTGAGCCTCATTAAGATTAAAATTAATATTCTTAATTGCCCAAAAAGTTGTATGCTCTAGTTCTAAAGGTAAATGACAAGCCTTACCCTATACCATTTTGTATGGTGACATTCCCATGGGATTCTTATAGGCGGTGCGGTAGGCCCATAACCTCTCATTTAGTTTGTCTGCCCGGTCTTTTCTGGACTTCTGCACCGTCTTCTGCAATATAGTCTTTAGCTCCCGGTTGGAGAGTTCCCTTGCCCACTAGTTTGCAGATGTTATGGCGAAGCTATTCGGTGAGTCTCACCCCATACTTACGGAGTATCCTACCGAAAATCCCCTGTATAAAATGAGATCCACCATCCGTGATAAGAATTTTAGGAACTCCGAACCTAGGAAATATGATGTCCTTTATCATCTTCAATGAAGTGGATGCATCTGCATGTTTGGTTGGTAAAGCTTCTACCCACTTGGTAACATAATCTACAGCCACAAGAATATGAGTGTACCCATCTGAAACAGGGAAAGGTCCCAAATAGTCCAATCCCCAAACATCAAAAGGTTCGTAGACTAGACTATAATTCATGGGCATTTCTTGCCTTCTTCCTATGTTACCTGTGCGCTGGCACACATAACAATTTTTAACAAAATTGCCTTCCTGAGGTTGCGGCACCGCCAGTTGTGGAGGCAGTGTGTGTGGCCACCCCGGTGGTGCCACCCAAGCCCGTCATGAAAGCGATAGTAAAGCCCGCTGAGGGGATTGTGGTCGTCCCAGCATCATTGTCCAAGCTTATCAAGCCTGCCTCGTCATCTGCAGCCAGCGCTTCTAACTCGGGCAGTGGAAGAGGAAGAGGAGGAAGCCATTCTCTGAGGTGGTGGGGATGCCCTCCTTTTTCTGGACAGCTAGCGAGCTGGGGCCATATGTCCTTGAGGAGCTCAAGGTCGCGATTGAGAGAGCGTCGCGCAGAAGATGAAACTATTTCTGGTGGAGCACTAGTACTATTTGTAATGAAGTAGGATGGAACCTTTCAGATGTGTGTGTACAATAGGACCTAGATGAAGTCACGCCATCAAGAACAAGTACCCTATGCCTTGGGTCAACGGTTTGTCCAATCAATGGGAAGGGGCCCGAGTATTCTCAAAGATCAATCTTATATCAGGGTATTTTCAGTTGAAGATCCGAGTTGAACAGGACCCCTCCGTAGACCCAATGCACCGCTAAGCGAGGACCTCCTCAAAACAGGTAGCCTCATTAGCGCCCAATGTTCAGGTAGGCACAACAGTGTCGAGCAGGCGTCGCCCGATCACAAAAACGCCCGGCATAATCAACCAACTAGGTTGCGCCACTCGATCACAAAATGCCAAACAGACTCGACCAACCAGGCAAACCTTGTAGTGTCTACCAACCAGGTGGACCGAGCAGACACCACCGAACAGACAAACTATATCTACATCACCGAGCAGCCCCTGTAACGCCCTGGATACAACTTTCCATTTTTGTAACTCTGACTCTTGCCTTTTCCGGAGATGTGATATGAGTTTTCCTTCGTGGTTGGGTGTTTGTCTTCGTTTTTCTTTTTGATCATGTCATGCATTTAATATCATGCCATCATGTGCATCGCATTTCCATACGGGTTCGTCTCATGTGTCCGAGCATTTTCCCCGTTGTCCGTTTTGCAATCCAACACTCCTACTTGCACCGGCGCCCCCCTTTTGTCTCTTTTCGTGAGAGGGTGTTAAACATTCTCGTAATGGACCGAGAGTTTCCAAGTGGCCTTGGTACACCACCGGTAGACCGCCTGTCAAATTTCGTGCCATTTGGAGTCCGTTTGATACTCCAACGGTTAACCGGGGAACCGCAAAGGCCTCGTGTGTGTTGCAGCCTAACACCCCTCCAAAACAGCCCAATAACACATCCAAACCACTTCCATGCCCTTCGTCATCGGATCACGATCATGTGGGCGAAAACTACACCTCATTTGGACACTCCAAACTCCCTCTACCTATAAATTAGTCTTCCCCGTCCAAATCTGAGGCAAACTCCAACCCTAACACCTAAATGCCTCGAAACTCGTGCCTCCACAATGCCACCGCCGCTTCCCACCATGCGGGCCCTCCAATCCCATCTCTAGCCCGCTCGAGCTCATCTGGTCCCGAGCGCGCCGTCGCTAGCGCCCGCTCGCCGGACCTCGCCGGACTTCGTCGGCCGCACCGCCAGAGCACCCCGCCGCCTCCCCGGATCTGCACCCTCGTGCGGGACCCGAGTCGCTGCGCTCTCCTCCGCCGCCCTGCGCCAAGATCCGCCGCCGCCCGCGTGAAGCTCCGCGCCTCCCGCCGCCTCGTCGCCCTACTTCGTCCCCGCCGCCTTCCTGCACGCCGGCGCCGTCCCGCACCTCCGCCTGCGTCGACCCCATCGTCGTTCTCCTCCAGCGTCACATCCCCGCCGCCTTTCGTGCCTCGCCTCGCCGTCGCTGGCGTGATCCACCCCCGCCGTCGTTCAGTCATCGGGAAGACGACGACGACTAGTGCCCCGACCGCTCGTGCCTCGTGGGCCGGCCCATCTCTATTGGCCCAGATCCGCGGTTCCGCGGCCCAGCTACCTCCCTGCAACATGGGTTGAGCCCAATGGGTGAGCCACCACCTAAACGCTGCCCTGTGCGCGCTTTAGTTATTCATCGCTCACCTTGTGTTTTTTTTCAAGAATATGGCTAAGTCCTTAGCATTGGGGGTGCTTGTTCATCATGCCATATCTCGGTGTCCGTAGCTCCGTTCCATGCGCATGATATATCAAAATGTTCATTAGGAGATGCTCTTCATTTCATTCCATTGTGGCATGCTTGTTTGAGTCCATCTTGATTCCCAAATCATTAATGCAAGAGTGATATACAATGTTTGCTCCTGTTATTTATTAGTTTAGGGTGATTTGTCATTTTTGCCACATTTGATGTGTGCTTCATATGGGCATGAGCTCTACATGTGTTTTGATCTATGCCATGCCATCTTTACAGGGGTGCCTGCCATGTATTTTTGTGATCAATGTGGTGACTAGCACAAGCATGCAAAGTAGCCTTCGTGATATTGCTAATTTCAGGGACTTAGGATTTTGCTAAGTCTTGTGCCTGCTGTTATTTTTATGCCATGTAAACATGATGCTAAAGTGAGATCCATGCTTGTTTTAAGCATCTTCAGTAAGGGTGTTCTGAACATATGGTTATGCTCTATCCATCCATGGCCCTGTTTGCAATTATGGAGTGCCCTAGCATGTCTTGATCTTGCTCTACTTTTATTATAAAATGTTCCTGGCAGATTGTTTACATGTTAATCAATTTTTCCATGGTTGTTGTAGTTGATCCATGCATGCTATGATCTTGCACTTTCAATGGTTAGCTTCATGAACATGTCATCTTGCTGTAGGTATGCTTGTTTTGTCATGCAATGCCTTGTGGAGAGTGATTTGAGCTCACAAGGATGCCTTCATAATGTTGTTTATGCCATGCTCAGTTTTCTGCTAAGTCTGAATTTGTTAATAAAACTTGCTATGTTTACATGGGTTCCATCATATCTTCTGTGCCTTTTTGGCTCATGATCAGTAAGGGACTTTTGATCTATGTATTTAGTAGATTCATGACATGCCTTCTATTGCTATGATATGTTCCTGTAGCATGTTATTGGCTTGCTCTAAACATTGCTCCATGATGTTAATTCCTGGCATGTTAGTATTTTCACGAAGTCTGTGATGCTGATATCTTTTGCACTTTTGTCATGCTTGTTTGAACCTGTTCTAGTGTGATTTAGCCGTAGCTCAGTGTTCATGTTTTGTCAAGTATCTTGAGTAGATCACTGTCATGTGCTTTGTTGCTATGTTGGAGTGCAGTAGCTTAGTTTCTTGTTGCATACTAGATGGCATCGTGCTGTTAATCGCAGAATCGTGCCATTCTTGTTTTGCTTGCCATTTGCAAACCGTGCCTCCGATTCCGGTGATCTTTATATCGATTTCGACCGAAATCATCTCATCTTTCCAGCGGCACACTTGGTTTACCAAGTTGATGCCTTGATCAATCTTTCCCTTCCAGAGCCCGCATATGCATTGCATATCACATCTCGCATAATATGCCATGTTTTGCATCATGTTCATTGTGCATTGCACCGTGGTTGATTGTTATTCCTTTGCTTGTGTTCTTGCTTTGGGTAGAGCCGGGAGACGAGTATGTGATCGAGGAACCTATTGAGTACGCTTACGAGGATCAAGCTTTCGTCAACTCTGAGAACTTTGTAGGCAAGATGACCATACCCTCGAAATCACTTATATCTTTGCTTGCTAGTTGTTTGCTCTATTGCTATGCCGCGATACCTACCACTTGCTATATCATGCCTCACATATTTCCATGTCAAGCCTCTAACCCACCTTTCCTATCAAACTGTTGTTTGGCTATGTTACCGCTTTGCTCAGCCCCTCTTATAGCGTTGCTAGTTGCAGGTGAAGATGGAGTTTGTTCCTTGTTGGAACATGGATATTGTTGGGATATCATTATTATCTCTTATTTACTTTAATGCATCTATATACTTGGTAAAGGGTGGAAGGCTCGGCCTTATGCCTGGTGTTTTGTTCCACTCTTGCCGCCCTAGTTTCCGTCATACCGGTATTATGTTCCTTGATTTTGCGTTCCTTACACAGTTGGGGGAATGGGACCCCCTTGACAGTTCGCTTTAAATAAAACTCCTCCACCAAGGCCAACCTTGGTTTTAACATTTTCCACCTAAGCCTTTTTCCCTTGGGTTCTGCAGACTCAAGGGTCATCTTTATTTTAAACCCCGGGGCCAGTGCTCCTTTGAGTGTTGGTCCAACCTGTCAGCCGTCGGTGACCACCAGGGGCAACTCTGGGTTGGCCTACCGGAATCTTGGACAATCCGGTGTGCCCTGAGAACGAGATATGTGCTGCTCCTATCGGGATTTGTCAGCACATTCGGGCGGCTTTGCTGGTCTTGTTTTACCATTGTCGAAATGTCTTGTGACCGGGATTCCGAGTCTGATCGGGTCTTCCTGGGAGAAGGAATATCCCTTGTTGACCGTGAGAGCTTGTGATGGGCTAAGTTGGGACACCCCTGCAGGGTTTTGAACTTTCAAAAGTCGTTCCCGCAGTTATGGGCAGATGGGAATTTGTTAATGTTTGATTGTAGAGAACTTGACACTTAACTTAATTAAAATGAATCAACCACGTGTGTTGCCGTGATGGTCTCTTTTCGGCGGAGTCCGGGAAGAGAACACGGTCTCGTGTTATGCTTGAACGTAAGTAGCTTCAGGATCACTTCTTGATCACTTTTAGCTTCTCGACCGTGCTTTGCTTCTCTTCTCGCTCTCATTTGCGTAAGTTAGCCACCATATATGCTAGTGCATGCTGCAGCTCCACCTCACTACCCCTTTCCTACCCATAAGCTTAAATAGTATTAATCGCGAGGGTGTGAGATTGCTGAGTCCCCGTGACTCACAGATACTTCCAAACAGATGCAGGTACCGATGATGCCAGTGCAGGGGACGCTACCGAACTCAAGTGGGAGTTCAACGAGGATTCAGGCCGTTACTATATTTCTTTTCCGGATGATTAGTAGTGGAGCCCAGTTGGGGCGATCGGGGATCTAGCATTTGGGGTTGTCTTTCTTTATTTTGGTTCCATAGTCAGACCTTGATTGTTTTCTGGATGATGTTGATATATTTATGTATTGTGTGAAGTGGCGATTGTAAGCTGACTCTTTATCTCTTTATTATTCAGTACATGGGATGTGTAAAGATTACCCCTCTTGCGACATGCCTACCATGCGGTTATGCCTCTAAGTCGTGCCCCGACACATGAGAGAAATAGCCGCATCGTGGGTGTGACAAGTTGGCATCAGAGCCTTCCCCGACTTAGGAGCCCCCTGCTTGATCGAATCGCTGACGTTGTTGAGTCTAGAACAAAATGTTTTGAGTCTTAGGATTATATATATCGGAGAGTAGGATTCTTTTTACTCCTCAGTCCCTTCGTCGCTCTGGTGAGGCCTCCTAACGTAGGGTTTTAACTCTTCTCTCTTCAAATTTCACTAAAAAAATTATGATCAAGCGGGTATCTTGGAATCATTCCGATGGTTTTGTGATGAGAACATTGTTCTTGGTGCCTCCTGACATTTAGGGGTTGTGGCAGTGTCCCGGGGAGTTGAGCTCCGAGGTGTTGTCATCACAATTCTATCGTTGCAGTTTTGGAATACCTGAGTTCGCTGACATTGAAAATCTCTTTTATGCAGTTGTTGGTGATATGACCTCGACGCCACCCAGTACTGGGGCGGGAGTTCGGGAATATTGCCATAACTCGTATAACGGATGCTTTTCGAAGGTTGAGGTACACGTTTTCCGAAGGTTTCTTGGTTATGTGTTGAAGGATGGATACAGCTGGATGTAGGTATTGCTAGTTTGGGTGAGATATTATGCTTCCCCTGTATCCCCAACATCTGATTGCATAACCAGAAAGTTCCGGGAGTTTATAAGCGGGAATTCAAGTAGCTCCTAGAATACCTTTCCAACAGACACATTATACGATATGGGATCTATCATATGTTTGTTCCGGCTTATTCTGCAAGCCAATCCTTTGTTTTGTTTTCAGTTGTGGTATTCGAGTTGCCTCGAAGTCAAATGTTGATTCCATACCTTTCCTAAGCGGTGTTCTCATATTTCTATGTGAATACTAATCCTTCCTAATAATCAAGATTGTCATGTCAATCCTTTTCAATCGGTGTGCTTCTCTTTAAGTGGATCCGATCATTTCAACATCCACAAGATCACCTCTTAGTTTTCCCAACGTTGTTTGTTTCATCCGTCCCAAGTTGCCTTTGTTTTCCCACCCTCCCACCCTTGTTTCTTCAAGGACTCGGATTTCTTAATCAAGTATCCATCTTATGGATGTGAAGTCTCTCCATTCTTTTTCGTCAATATTCTTATCCTGTGATTCTCAGGAAGATACTAACGGAGCTTAAGTTCATCATTCTTCGTTCTCTTTCTTCTCCGGTGGATTCAATTCAAGTTTTTGGTGTTGATCATATTCCTTTCATTGTTTCAAATGTTTTCCATGCCGTTGCACCTCTTAATCTTTCACCTTTCGCTATTCATTTGTTCGGGAGTGCTGAAGATATCTCAGAAGGCTCGTCTTTTCTTTCAAGATCCGTTCAACCTATTTTGAGGTTGTTATCTCATTCAAGCCATTTAATTCAACCGATGCAATCTCTCTTTCCAAGCAATCGTTCAACGGCATTTCTTTTGAGTGGGCCCTAACCGACAGGTCTTTTTCCAGGATCTTACCTGACTCTTCTAATTTTACCAGAGTTATTCTCAAATCTTTCAAAGTTTGATGTAAGAATGAATTATCATCAGTCAGATGGTTTCTCCAAGATCTTACAACTCTTTTCATTGTTGGATCAACCTCTTCGCTTTTCATTCTCCCGCAGTATCTCAACAATTCATGGTGGTGTTTCTCATCGTCATTCTCAACATTTAAAGACCGAAGAAGAGTTTTTCCTGCAAATCTTATCCGTTCTCTCAGAGATGCGTAGTTCAAGCTTGATGCCATCCTCTCATAATTGTTTTCGATTGTGAGAATTCTTTTCACCCATCCGGATCAATTCAGGAGTCTTTTCAGTTTGATTCTCCAAAGGCCATCATTTCGGGATTATTCATTCTCAGCTTTCAGCTATTGTTCTCCAAATCCTACCGGTGCATCATCCAAATATTCTCTAATCAAGCATCTTCGTTCATGTGCTAATTCTTCCTGGTGTTTCGCTATCTTTTCCTTGATCGTTTTCAATTCTTACGGTGGTTCGTTCAAGAGTTCTTTTCCTTGGTTATCATATCAATTTATTCGTTGTTTCAATCCTACCGGTGGTTCATCGAAGACCTTCTCAAGTTTGCGCTATATCTATGTTAATCCTTTCTACGAAAATAAGTAGTATGCCAAATCCGTTGCTTGTCATCAATCTAAATTGGTGAAGGATACGCATAATGTAATTCTTATTCTTGTTTCATCCAAGTGATTAATTCCTTATTCCGGAGGTTCATCAAAATTCTTGATTTTAGTTGTTCTTCTTTCTTTCCTGGAGTTCCAAGTTTTTCTCGGTTATATCATCGTGAAGCTCCATCTAATCATTGCAAGGCTGCACCTTGTGTTTTCAACTTCTCTTTGTCTCTATCATCCTTTATTGCCAGAGTTCTTCATGGAGGCTCTACATGATGGCTCATTAAGGATTTAATTCCTTCTCGAAGTGTTCATCGAGATTATTTTCAAAGGAGCTCAAGCATTCTTCATCTTGCATTCCAAAGTGCAATTCTTTCTACCTTATCTTTTGGGATGGTGATATGCCATTCTTGACGATTTTCTTTCATGTTTCATGATTCACAAGTTGTTTAAGAATGAGATATTTTAAATCCATCTTTTTCTCTTCGTTCAGGAGATGCTTTGCAACCCGTCAGCCTCTTCATTGGAGTTATCTTGGGTTATATTTCACCTAAATCCTCCCCTAAGGAATGTTGCTTATTATGGTGTCTATCAATGATCCAAGTTTTTCTCCCATCCTCTTGGCGAAAGGACTTGTCATCTCCTTGTTGACCTCAATCCAGTCTATTGTTTCTGTTAGTGGCAGAATTTCACCTCATAATTTTGAGACGTTTTCCATAAGCCCACAACAAGCCTGTTCTTTTCGTATTGATTTCCCAACAACTCCATCAAATTCTCTATGGAAGGATGCCTTTGCAAGCTCACTTGAGGTAGAAGATGTTGTTTTTCTCCTCCGTTCTTTTAATTCATTTCTTACATTTCTTCCGGAGGCATAGTGAGGTTGCTCTTCTCTCTCATCATCTCGAGTTGTGAGGATCGTGTTCTTTTTGTGCTTATCCTTTTAACCGGAGTGTTGTGCCCTTTGCTCAACTTCTTTTCATCTTATCAAGTCTTGCATCTCTTTTCAACCGGAGTGTTGTCCGAATTTGTTCTTACTTGTTCCTCTTTACTAACAGAGTGTTTTTCAAATTCGTTCATCTCCGTTGTATTCTTTTCTCGAAATGGATTAACCTTTCAAGGTTCTTTGGTTTCACTCGTTTATCAAAGAAGCAACTTAGTTTTACCTCTTCTCTTTCTCTTCTGTTTTTCCCCGGTGCCATCCTAAATCTCGGGACGAGATCCTCTCGTAGTGGTGGAGTGTTGTAACGCCCCGGATACAACTTTCCATATTTGTAACTCTGACTCTTGCCTTTTCCGGAGATGCGATATGAGTTTTCCTTCGTGGTTGGGTGTTTGTCTTCGTTTTGCTTTTTGTTCATATCATGCATTTCATATCATGCCATCATGTGCATCGCATTTGCATACGGGTTCGTCTCATGCATCCGAGCATTTTCCCCGTTGTCCATTTTGCAATCCGACACTCCTACTTGCACCGGCGCCCCCCTTTTGTCTCTTTTCGTGAGCGGGTGTTAAACATTCTCGGAATGGACTGAGAGTTGCCAAGTGGCCTTGGTACACCACCGGTAGACCGCTTGTCAAATTTCGTGCCATTTGGAGTCCGTTTGATACTCCAACGGTTAACCGGGGAACCGCAAAGGCCTCGTGTGTGTTGCAGCCTAACACCCCTCCAAAACGGCCCAATAACCCATCCAAACCAGTTCCATGCCCTCCGTCGTCGGATCACGATCGTGTGGGCGAAAACTACACCTCATTTGGACACTGCAAACTCCCTCTACCTATAAATTAGTCTTCCCCGTCCAAATCTGAGGCAAACTCCAACCCTAACCCCTAAACGCCTCGAAATCCATGCCTCCACAGTGTCGCCGCCGCTTCCCACCATGCGGGCCCACCAAGCCCATCTCTAGCCCGCCCGAGCCCATCTGGGCCCGAGCGCGCCGTGGCCCGCGCCCGCTCGCCGGACCTCGCCGGACTTTGCCAGCCGCATCACCGGAGCACACCGCCACCCCGTCGCCTCCCCGGATCTGCACCCTCGCGCGGGGCCCGAGTCGCTGCGCTCTCCTCCGCCGCCCTGCGCCAAGATCCGCCGCTGCCCAGGCGAAGCTCCGCGCCTCCCGCCGGCCAACCAGACCTCGCCGGAGGCCGCGACCCGCCGCCTCATCGCCTTACTTCGTCCCCGCCGCCTTCCTGCATGTCGGCGCCGTCCCGCACCTCCGCCTGCATCGACCCCATCGCTGTTCTCCTCCGGCGTCGCATCCCCGCCGCCTTTCCTGTCTCGCCTCGCCGTCGCCGGCGTGATCCACCCCCGCCGTCGTTCGGTCATCGGGAAGACGACGACACCCAGCGCCCCGACCGCTCGTGCCTCGTGGGCCGGCCCATCTCTATCGGCCCAGATACGCGGTTCCGTAGCCCAGCTACCTCCACGCAACATGGGCTGAGCCCAATGGGTGAGCCACCACCTAAACTCTGCCCTGTGCGCACTTTAGTTATTCATCGCTCAACCTGTGTTTTTTTTTCAAGAATATGGCTAAGTCCTCAGCATTGGGGTGCTTGTTCATCATGCCATATCTTAGTGTCTGTAGCTCTGATATATCAAAATGTTCACTAGGGGTTGCTCTTCATTTCATTCCGTTGTGGCATGCTTGTTTGAATCCATATTGATGCCCAAATCATTGATGCAAGAGTGTTATACAATGTTTGCTCCTGTTATTTATCAGTTTAGGGTGATTTGTTATTTTTGCCACATTTGATGTGTGCTTCATATGGGCATGAGCTCTACATGTATTTTGATCTATGTCAGGCCATCTTTACAGGGGTGCTTGCCATGTATATTTTTTATCAATGTGGTGATTAGCACAAGCATGTAAAGTAGCCTTCGTGATATTGCTGATTTCAGGGACAGGATTTTGCTAAGTCATGTGACTGCTGTTATTTTTATGCCATGTAAACATGATGCTACAATGAGATTCATACGTGTTTTAAATATCTTCAATAAGGGTGTTTTGAACATATGGTTATGCTCTATCCATCCATGGCCCTGTTTGTAATTATGGAGTGCCCTAGCATGTCTTAATCTTGCTCTACTTTTGCTATAAAATGTTCCTAGCAGATTGTTTACATGTTAATCAATTTTGACATGGTTGTTGTAGTTGATCCATGCATGATATGATCTTGCACTTGCCATGGTTAGCTTCATGAACATGTCATATTGATGTAGGCATGCTTGTTTTGTCATGAAATGCCTTGTGAAGAGTGATTTGAGCTCGCAAAGATGCCTTCATAATGCTGTTTATGCCATGCTTAGTTTTCTGCTAAGTCTGAATCTGTTAATAAAAACTTGCTATGTTCACATGGGTTCCATCATATCTTCTGTGCCTTTTTGGCTCATGATCAGTAAGGGACTTTTGATATATGTATTTAGTAGATTCATGTCATGCCTTGTATTGCTATGATATGTTCCTGTAGCATGTTATTAGCTTGCTCTAAACATTGCTTCCTGATGTTAATTCCTGGCATGTTAGTATTTTCACCAAGTCTCTGATGCTGATATCGTTTGCACTTTTACCATGCTTGTTTGAACCTGTTTTAGTGTGATTTAGCCGTAGCTCAGTGTTCATTTTTTGTCAAGTATCTTGAGTAGATCACTGTCATGTGCTTTGTTGCTATGTTGGAGTGCAGTAGCTTAGTTTCTTGTTGCATTTTAGATGGCATCGTGGTGTTAATCGCAGAATCGTGTCATTCTTGTTTTGCTTGCCATTTGCAAACCGTGCATCCGATTCCGGTGATCTTTATATCAATTTCGACCGAAATCATCTTATCTTTTCAGCGGCACACTTGTTTTACCAAGTTGATGCCTTAATCAATCTTTCCCTTCCGGAGCCTGCATATGCATTGCATATCACATCTCGCATAATATGCCATGTTTTGCATCATGTTGATTGTGCATTGCACCGTGGTTGATTGTTGTTCCTTTGCTTGTGTTCTTGCTTTGGGTAGAGCCGGGAGACGAGTACGTGATCGAGGAACCTGTTGAGTACGCTTACGAGGATCAAGCTTTCGTCAACTCTGAGAACTTTGTAGGCAAGATGACCATACCCTCGAAATCACTTCTTATTCAGTACATGGGATGTGTAAAGATTACCCCTCTTGCGACATGCCTACCATGCGGTTATGCCTCTAAGTCGTGCCCCGACACGTGAGAGATATAGCCGCATCGTAGGTGTGACACCCCGATAGCGCCAAACAGCTAGGCAGGCACAAAGAGGATCATGCAGGCGACGCTAGAGAAAATCTTCCGACAACTCACATCCCTACTCATAAACACAAACACACAATACGGTACATGACGAATCTACGCAAAAGACACAAGACGTGAGGCCAACTCCACCGCGCGACCCTATCCTGTCCACCCCTGTCCGTTTGGGGTAAAAGGGACAAACGAGACGGCCCAGCGCGCGGGGAGCAAACGGACAAATGTCCGGATTCCGTCCGCTTTCGACCCATCCCCGGCCCAAACTTGCGCTCGGTTTGGGGTGAAACGGACACGGGCGGACGAATCTTGTGCCCTCCTCGTCCGCGCAGTGTCCTCTGCATGTGAGGCCTGACCCACCTGTCATCCTCTCTCTCCTCTGGCCCACCATGCCCACCCACCACCTCTCTTCACCTTTTTTCCTCTCTCTCCTCTGCTCCACGCACACTACCATGCCGATGCATGCGGGAGCGGGCGGGCACATGGGCGCGCACGGGGGAGCAGGGCGGGGGAGCAGGCAGGCGCACGGGGCGGGGCGCGGCCGAGCTCGAAGCGGGAGGAGCGGGGCGGGCGGCGCGGGCGCGCGCGCGGCGGCGAGGTGAGCGTCGACGAGCAGGGTTGGGGCGGCGCGGGCGTGCGCGCGGGGGGCACGGCGGCGCGGGCGCGCGCGCGGCGGCGAGGTGAGCGTCGACGAGCAGGGTCGGGGCGGTGCGGGCGCCGCGCGCGGCGGCGAGCAGGCGCGCGCGAGGGCGGGCCGGCGCGCGCGCGCTGCGGCGGCGAGGCGAGCGGCGAGTAGGGCGACACGCGAAGCTCGTGGTCCGGCTGCTCCGGCGCCGCCCTCCTGCCGCACTTCGGCGCGTGCACGGACGGCGACTCCGCTGGCCACGCGTAGTGCGCACGCCGCCGCCCGGCCGACCACGGTGACAAGCAGCACATCCACGGGAGGGAGCACGGCGACGAGCAGCAGCGCGCCCACGCTTGCCATGGCCCTGGTCGATCTCGTCGATCTTCTCTCCTCTTCTTGGTTGTTCACGCATGAACCGTACGTGTCGCCTCGTCCCTCGGCTCTGCGCGTGCATGCAGCAACAGCGAGAGCTAGCTCGAGCGACGAGCAGGAGCAGGGGCGTGCCGCCGGGCCGGCGCGGGCACGCACGCGCGGGCAGCGAGGCGAGCGGCGACGAGGGCCGGCACGGCGGGGGCGCGGGGCGGGCAGGCAGGGCGACGAGCAGGCTGCAGTGAGCGCGTGGCCGACGCGTGGGCGAGCGGCCATGTCGGACGCGGCGCGGCGACGAGATTCCGAGGGCAGGGATGCAGCGGACGTTTTAGGTCACTCTGCCGCGGTGTGCGCCTCAAACCCAAACCGGACACGCATGTCCGTTCTCCTCCCTATTGCCACCCCAAACGGACAAAATCCGGACAAAACGGACGTCTGTTTGAGGTCGTGCGGTGGAGTTGGCCTGAGGGCCTCATGCCCATGGCACACGCGTCATGGATGCTCGAAGCTGCCGTCACAGTGAAGCACGGGATTACACAATCAGACGGCATGGATGCCACCACCTGGACTGTGAGGCGCGTGGATGCCCCTGGAGGCGGCAGGTACTCCAACATCCTTTACCGAAGTATACCTGCAGACAAACTATGACCGTTAGACCAGGCTCGTTCGGTCATGGGAAAATGGCTGCTCGTCAAGCAGACCGACTCTAACCATTTGAACAGGATCGTTCGGTCATGGGAAATGTCTGCTCGTCAAGCAGACGATCTCTAGCCGTTAGAACAGGATCATTCAATCATGGGAAATGTCTGCTCGTCAAAACGGAAAAAAAACAGGGAACCCGAATATCCAGCAAACGCCTGACTTTTAAGTATGAAAATCGAAAGTTTTCCATGAAAATTATGTTGGTCGAGGATGGAAAATCCGTCTCAGTTTATTTTTATTTTATTTTTGCCCAAAAATTGCCATGTTTGGAGACTAAATTTGCCGTCCTTATTACGTCTATGTAAATTGGCATGTAAAACTTTCGAGTTGTCATCCCTAAAAATAAATCTGACGTCAAGATTTTAGCATCCCTGAAAATAAAAATAATGTTGGTACCACCTGAAGAATGAGAATAAATAGGAGCATGGGATATGCTTGCCCTTGCCGGGCATGGCATGAGACTGACATGCATGCCGTGGGTGCGCGTGTCCCCCGTTACCCCGTCAGGTCTCCATTGACGGACGAGTGGTCCCAGTCAACTTGAGCCCACGCACCATCGGATTCGCTCTCCACGCTCCACGGGCAAAACCCAACAGGTGATCTTTTCTCCAGCAAGGTACAACTATTTCTACAGTACTACTGGTAGTACTACTGTAAAACGGAGGATCACAGTAAAAATCCATTTGTTTGTCACCTACTAGTACGTAGTAGAGTAGAGCGGTAGTAGTAGCTGCATAGGCTCTGTTCATCTAGGGCGACTAGAACGAAGTGTACATGGACGGACGGACGGAGAAGACGGCGAAAAGATGTAGCAGCAGGCAGCAGGCAGCAGCGGGAGATGGATCACGATAGATGGACGAGTGACTAGTGCATGGGCAAAAGGACACACACGGTAAGCTATCTGTCTGCGCCCGTGACTGCCCCTCAGACTCCGGCCCGCTCCGGTCCCACCACCAAAAGCAGCAGCAGCAGCAGCGCCCATCTCATCACTTTCCCCTCTCTCCGCCTGCATCTCTGGCTTTTGCTTCCCCCTCTCTCTCTGCTGAAGATTGCTTGAGTTCTTTATTTTAAACCAGATGCGGTATATGGTAAAAAAAAATCGGTCCTATCTTCTTCTAACGAACGATAAGCAAAGGAGAGGTTATTTTCACAAAGACCCAGTTTGATGTCCACAATGCATCACTGATAGTCATTAGTCACAAAGTGGCCACTGCTGCCAGGAGTCAAAGGCTAGCCAAGCAGTGACGGTATACTTGTTCTTCTGTCATCAGATCAGACTGAGATGAGATCCACACAAACAGAGGATCGACCTGACCTTGACCTTGACCTTGACCTGACCGAGCGCACACACGCAGCAATGCAGTTATGCATGATGGTTTCTAGTAAGTACTTTCCACACTTGACTTTCCCCTTGCTATGCTCGGCTCGACTCCACTCGACTCTTGCAGGAACTAGGTAATAATTAAAACGACCGACTGGGTACTATTTTATGCTGCTACCATATACTACTAACTAGTAAAATGCCTAGGGCTAAAGACAACCTAGGACTTGTTTCCTTTCTTAATCTGTTGCTGTTGTTGCTGTTGAGTTGCTGCTGCTGTCCCTCTCCCAACTCAACAAGATACACCTCCTAGAATCTGTTAACGCTTTCCTTTTCTTTTTCCGACCACCACTTGTTGATGGGGTCAGTCATCACACGAGCCCCTGCATGCACACAAAAAAGCCCATCATCAGGGACGGTAATTTTACTATTATATACTCCTACATGCATCCTTCTACCATGATTGAGCCAGTGATTGTTGCTGTTGACACTTACTCCCAGCACTTCAGAGAGGAGATGACGCCCCTCTTCTTTGCTCTATTCACAGCCCAATTGCTCCCTGCCCAGACGACAATCTGAAGAGGAAAAACAATTTATCATCTCACTCACATAACTGTTGTTAACAATTTTCTCACAAACATGTAGTACTAATTCCTGATGCAGGTCAAAAACAGATATTAGCATGAAGGGAAGTGAATCAACTGGAGTGATGTTTTCAAATAATAATCACCTAGGCACTTGAGAGAAGCAGGAGCTGTAGAGAGGTTTTGTAGGCGGGAAAAGAGAAGAGGCCACCAGGTGGGGGCTGCTACTGTTGCCCATGGCACCAGTGTGAGCTGTCAGCTGCTCAGCAGCAGCAATGGAGGCCTCCTTGGTGGGGGAAGCAAAGGGGCTACCAGGCAGGTGGTGGGTGTGCTCCATGCCACTACAATTCAAAAAACAAGACACACACGCACACACATCAATCAATTATGGAAATACAGTATGGTAGAGCCCCCCACAAAAGAAGCAAAAGGAACTGTTTAACCAGTTAATATGGATAGTTGTCATTAGCTGGGGTCACTAGTTTGAGTTTCTCTTCTCTTCTTCGAGTCCCGTCTAGTATGTACTAATCAAGAGAGCCTATGATTAGCACCACAAAAGCCTATACCTCGTCACCTTTTTGCAATGTCTTTTTTGTTTTTGTTACTATAAAAGAGACTAATATGATTAGCATATACTATACAGATGAAGAAAAGGAAAAGAGGTTGCTGCACTAATTACTGAAAGTTTTCCATTTTTTCCCCTTTTAGTTACCCAAAAAGTAATAGTACTCCGGTGAATGTCCACTATTTGTCCAAAATGCATTTCATCACTTTGGTGAATGTCCACTATCTGTCCAAAATTCATTTTTTATGATTCAAAATCTGGTGATACCTTTTGAAAGTTTTATAGACATACAAACCATGTAAATTTGATGCCTGAATATGATAATATGTGTACTGCATAAAGTTATTATCGTTGAAGCACATAATGCTTATGATTATACTAAATTTAACACTGATACTACATGTTACAGGATGGTTTCTAGAAATATGAGATGTTCAAGTTTTCTAATGGAAAAATATGCATTTCGAATATCCCGAAGCAGACATCCACCCAAGTGGTGAAAAACCATGTTGGCCCCATACGATACTAATATCCACCCAAGGATTACAGATATACTATTACCTTTCTTGGTATTCACAAACAACATTGGATGCAGCTGCTGCCCCAGGACCAGATTCCCTCCTCCCCTCTTCCCCAGAGTTGACTGCCTGCTTGGGACTGCCATCGCCATTGCCATTGCCATCACCACCCTCCTCCTGACACTCCTGCTTCCCTTCTTTAGAAATCACAGAAGCAGCAGCATATGGACCCATGAAAAGACCACTGCTCAGATTGCTGTTATCTGCAACAAGCATAGATGTCATGATGAGCTCTGAACACTCAGGGTAACCAAATGTGCATTTGCAAAAAGGAAAAAAAAATCGACATGTAATGCTTTTCAAGAACTGGACCTTGGATGGTGCTAATGGCGTCATCAAGATGGACGCCATTGCCGTTCCCACTGAAGCAGCCGCCATTGCCGTCGGAAGGTGAGCCCACGGGGGAGCCGAGGAGGTGGTGGCCCCTGTTCTTGAGGTCAAGAAACTGCAGCCCCATGAGCCGGCGGCCTTGCAGCTCGATGGCATGCTGCAGCTCCGCCGCCTCCTGCTGCTCCTCCAGCCTCCTCCTCAGAAACGCCGCCTCGTGGCCGGCCATGCTCCCGTACAGCATTCTCTGCCCTGGCAATGGCAACACCATCTCGTCAAACGCCTTGCGCAAATAACTGATGATGAGGGAGTAGATAGGAGTGTTCAAATGCTCACCGATTTGCGGCTGCTGGAGGTCGAAGGGGTCCCTGGAGTCGAGCAGACCGGCAGGCGGCAGCGCGCTGCCCACGGAGGCGAACTCGCGGTGGTGAGGAGAGAGGCAGTGGCCGCCGCCGCCGCCATGCCTGAACCTGTCGGGGACCTTGCCCTTCTCCTTGTAAGGCTTGACGAGGACGCGCGCGTCGCAGACGAAGTGTGGGTTGCCCTTGGCGAGGACGAGCCGCACCGTCTCCGGGTAGACGAAGGAGACGAAGCCGAACATGCGCTTCGGCTGGTGCGGGATGCGCACGTCCTGTACCGGCCCGTACATGCTGCGCACTCAACCAAATGATCGGTCGACATTAGAGCAGAAGGCGGAGGTTTAGTATGCAACAATGGCGGCGTGTGCGCACCTGAAGTAGCTTGACACGTCCTCTTCGGTGAAGGTGGAGTCGGCGGGGAAGGTGAGGTAGATCTGGCGCGCGCCGTGGTTGATGGCGAGGTCGCCGCGGTCCATGCGAGGCGACCGGTGGGAGAACCTGTGCATGTCATCGCCTCCGGCGAACAGCATGTCCGCCGCCCTGAAGCAGCAAGTATCAGTAATCTGGACGGCTGAATGACAAGAGAAAATGGAAGCTTATGGGGATTTAAAAGGTGCCACCTTTGGGACTCGCTCTGCTGCTGTAGGAGGAAGCTGAGGCCTTTGGGCGGCGATGGCGAGAAGGGGAAGGCGGGCGCCATCATCTGCGACCGCGCGGCGGCGAGGGCCTTGGCGCGCATGACCGCCATCTCCTGCTCGGCGACGTCCTCGGGCAGCCCGTGCAGGAAGCGGCAGCCGGAGCCGTTCTTGCAGAACCCCCGGGCGAAGTACTGGCACGGCTTCCACCCGCCCTCGGCGTCGCTCAGCGAGAAGCTCCGGCGGTGATGAGTGCCGCTCGCCGGAGACCAGCAGCCGTACTCCTCCTCGGGGTAGAACGCTTCGGATGCGGCGCCGAACGGGAGGCCGCCTTCAGCATCTCCTCCAGCCGCACCCGGCGCCATCCTCCATGCCGGCGCGGGCGGGGAGGGGGGTTTGCTGCAGGCCGCGAGGTCGGCGACGACGGACTGGAGGAGGTGCTCGGGGCCGAAGGCGAGGCGGATCATATCCTCCTCGCTCTTGTCCTGGGTGAGCAGCATGCCCATGATCTTGGAGGCGAGGTCCGCGTCGACGAGCCCCTGGACCCGTGCGAACACCACCTTGGTGGCCTCGTAGGCGTCCATTGCGCCGCTAGTATCTCCACGCGGCGGCGGGCTTTGATTTCTCGGAGGGGACGGGAGGGGGGGAGCGAGGAGCGGGGAATGTGAAAAGATTGGATTACAGAGGAGGGAAGACGAGGAGGAAGGGTGGGGGCACAGCTGTAAGCGGCACAGTGAAATAAATAGCGCGGCTGCGTTGGGTTGGGCTGGGAAAGTGCAGTGTCTTCTTCCCACAAATCAGTTTCCCTCCATCAATGACCGGTTGAGGTTTTCCTCTCTATACGGTTTACCTAGAGAGATGGTTGTCACATTCAAATTTTGGATTTGAGATGGTTGTCCTGAGTTTCATTTTTGGTACTCCCTCTCTTTCAATTTAGGTTGTGTATAACTTTTTCCGGGACGCAGCTTCAGTGCCTTAAAGGCACCTGCCTTTGGGTCACTGACATGTGGGCCAGTCATCTGTTGGGCCTACATGTTATAGACACAAAGGCAGGTGCCTTAAGGCACCGAAGCATCATCGTTTTTTCCGATATGGTCAAATGCGTTACGAATTAGTGTGATCAATGCTATTTCTTCGATGACCTGTCAAAATTGTTCCTTTGCATCTGCCACTCCATGTCCTTAAATACGCTCCCGCGTTTCACGCGAGTAATTTACTTCTTTTGGAAGTTTCGCTCGCCTTTGAATCCTCTCCCCCCCCACCCCCTCCACCGGTTGCATCCATCTACTCCTGGTAGGGGCGAAACCCAATGGGCCGATCCTAAGGCACGGAAACACATGCCGTGAAAATGTACTAAGGCCATGGGCATTAGGTTGGGCCACAATGGGTGCATCATGACCCCATGTTTCTAGCCCTCAATCAAGGTTGTACATCCTTGTGTCGCTGACAGTAGCCCTCGACATTGCCAAATTGTGAAGATTCGGGAGAATATTTGGTGGTGGAGTGGGCCAAAGAGAGCGCAAGGTGGGTCATCGACACATCACTCCTCAGGCACGGGATCCAAGGCTCCCACTCTACGGCGAAAAGAAAGGTCCACTTCTCGGAGCAAAATGATAATGTGTCGTTGTTGGGCTCTATGGTAGGGTGTGTCGACTGCAAATTAAAAATTCCTATCCGCAGAACATCCAGGAAGATGCTGACATAGATGGATCACAAATCATTACCGCTAGACACGTAGTGCCGTGCAGCGGAAGTAGAATTGGAGCAGCGCGCCCGTGGGGTTCGTCTCCTCCTTGCTTGTCTCCCTTAAACAGACGATCGTCAGATCCCACGTATAGGTTCGCCGGAGTGATGCAAGTGCATCACCTCTAGTGGTATCCGTGCGCGTAAGAGGAACACCATGTGGCGGACTGCTAGGTCTGATCGCACAGCCGGCAACGAATGGAGGTGGCTAGTTTCAACACATGCAAAATCCCTAGTGATGGCGTCGAAGCGATCAACTGAATGAGTGTGTCGCACCTCCATTATATATAGGCATTCATCGCAGGCTCAACACTTGAGCCTCGCATGGATCCTAAAGCCCAAATTCTGTTCGGCCTGGATTCGAGTCCGGGTAGGATCACATCTGACTCATGAAGTCGGATCCGGTCTCACAGGTTCCTTCCCTTAAGCACGCAACCCCTTAGGTTCAAGTCGGCTTGGTCGCAGGTCGAATCACCTCTGATCTGCTCGGCTGGTAGCGGCCCCTAGTAAGGCATGCCAACCACCAAGTAGACAATGAAGACAGTTCACCAACCTATACAACATGTCACACTTCTGTCCCCTTTGCCACGTGATATATGTTGTCGGGCTCAAGGTGAGTCTGTCATCCTTGTGCTAGCTCAACCTCTTTCTCGTTCCAGTGATGCCGACCACAAAACGGATTATCTCATAATCCTTGTCGCATGGCCATGCTTATCTTGGTCGGATCACACGAGGGCCCAAGGTATATCTCTCCTGATCGGAGGGGAAAATCCCATCTTGATCGACGATGTCTCGCAAGATGGGTCTAGACAATCCCGAAACCTACCTTTATAACTACCCAGTTATAGAGTAGCATTTGGTCAGCCCAAAGCAGGTATGCCACCATCCCAAGTACATGCGCCAGCTTAGGTCTTAGGGCATAGAATATATGTTGTGCTCGAGACTCACAGATGACCTATCACTCTGTCTCATAGTCGGGTCTGTCCGACTCGGACCTTATCTAGACTCGGATCCGACTATGTTTCCGGGGTGTATCGAGTATGGCGAGTCATGAGCTTCCTGTAGTATCAACTTCCTGATCTCGGCATTATTGGGCACATAAACAAGGTCCTCAAACCACAAGGTGTCGTGCTCATCTTCACGAAAACCTTTGGCTTTTCCTTTGCTCATTTTCTCATTTATTTCAGCAATTTCTTTGTCATCCTTCTGTGCTTCTCAAATCTTTCCCAATAATGTTGACTGAACTTCCATCGTTGCAACAAAACCTCTAGGAACAATCTCCAAATGAAGTTCCCTGAGATCCTCTGCTAACTCCTTTGGCAATTCCCCGCTTACGAGGGTATTTATATAACTCTTCCGGCTCAAAGCGTCTGCTACGACATTGGCCTTGCCTGGATGATAATGCAACTTCATATCATAATCCTTTATGATCTCCAACCATCTCCTCTGCCTGAGGTTCATCTCCTTCTGTGTGAAAATGTACTTCAAACTCTTATGATCCGTGTACACATCACAATGGTTTCCAAAAAGAAAGTGTCTCCAGGTCTTGAGTGCATGCACTACAGCTGCTAACTCTAAATCATGCGTGGCGTAATTCAACTCATGCGGTCAAAGTTGTCGTGAGGCATATGAAACAACTCTTCCGTCCTGTATTAGTACTCCTCCAAGTCCTAAGCGAGAGGCGTCGCAATACACTTGGAAATCCTTGCGTATATCCGGCAGAATCAACACTGGGGCTGTGGTTAGACGTTTCTTCAACTCTTGGAAACTTGCTTCACATTCTTCAGTCCAATGGAACTTGGTGTCCTTCTTCAACAACGCCGCCATGGGCTTCGCAATCTTAGAAAGATTCTCAATGAATCTCCGGTAATATCCCGCGAGTCCAAGAAAACTGCGTATCTCTCCAATTGAGGTGGGTGCCAACCATTCAGTGACTGACTTAACTTTGGTGGGGTCTACTACTATACCTTCTCCTGATATAACATGTCCAAGGAATCCAACTTCCTTCAACCAAAATTCACATTTGCTGAATTTAGCGTATAGCTGGTGTTCCCTGAGCTTCTCGAGAACTAAACACAAATGTTCCTTGTGCTCTTCTTCATTCTTCGAGTACACCAAAATGTCATCAATGAACACCACAATGAACTTATCCAAGAACTCCATGAACACCTTATTCATCATACTCATGAAATAGGCAGGGGCATTAGTCAATCCAAATGACATAACCGTATACTCATACAACCCGTACCTTGTGGTGAAAGCTGTTTTTGGTATATACTTTTCTCGAATCTTCAACTGGTGGTATCCTGATCGAAGACCGATCTTGGAAAAGACTTTAGCTCCTTGCAGCTGGTCAAACAAATCATTGATCATCGGCAGTGGGTACTTGTTCTTGATCGTTACTTCATTCAATGCCCGATAATCAACAACCATTCTCAAAGACTTATCCTTCTTCTCAACCAAGAGCACGGGGGCTCCCCATGGTGACGAACTTCGTCGAATGTAACCTTTCTCCAATAACTCCTTAATCTACTTCTTGATCTCCTCCAGATCATTTGCGGGCATCTGGTATGGTCTCTTTGATATTGGTCCGGTGCCTGGCAATAACTCTATCAAAAACTCAATGTCTCGATCCGGGGGCATGCCTGGTAGTTCCTCTGGGAATGCAACTGGAAAATCCTTCACTACATGCACTTTCTCTTGAACAACTCCCGTGAGGAAATTTACGTGAGTCCTCTTTGGTACATGCCTGGATACATACTTAATCCTTTTTCCCTCCGGGGTAGTGAGCAGAATTGACTTGCTAGCACAATCAATGTTTCCTCCATAATTCGATAGCCAATCCATTCCCAATATCACATCCAATCCTTGGGATTCCAAAATTATTAGGTCTGAGGGGAAAACATGGCTGCCAATGGCTAAGGGTAACCGATCGAACCATCGGCTGGCCATATACTCTGCACCGGGTGAGCTCACTAGCAAAGGCGTCCTAAGGGCTAAGGTGGGTAACTTAAACTTGTCCACAAATCCCCTTGAAATGTATGAATGTGATGCACTACTATCAAAAAGAACGAGAGCGGTAAATGACTTAACCAAAAACTTACCGATAACTACATCTGGCTGCTCTTCAACCTCCTCCACGTTTACGTGGTTCACTTGTCCCCTGTTGAAAGGGTTGGGCTTCTTCCGAGAGCTTCCATTTCCATTGCCATTCTTCAACTCTGGACAATCATTGGTGTAGTGCCCAGTCTCCCCGCACTTGAAACAAGTAATGTGACTCTGGTCCTTCTTGGCAGGTGTGGCTGGGTTAGAGCGGTTCTGATTGTTGCCTGCTCCATTCCCGTTCCCATTCTTGGGGACACTATGGTTATGCAAACCTCCTCCATTGTGGGTATGGCCTCCATGGTTATGTGTATATCCTCCCGAGTTCAGGGTGAAACGGGGCTTCTGCTGAGCTCTAGAATTGTACTTCCCTTGTCCATACTTCCTCTTGCGGCTCTTAATCTGCTGCTGCTTCCCTTCAATCATAAGAGCCTTATCTGCCAACTCCCGGTAGTTATTAAATATTGCCACCATTAACTGCATGCTCATCTCATCATTCAGCCCTTCCATAAACTTCTCCTGCTTCACAGCATCCGTGGCCACATCATCAGGGGCATAGCGAGATAGCTTACTAAACTCATCTACGTACTGAGCCACACTACGATTTCCCTGGCGCAGGTTGCAAAACTCACGCTTCTTCACGCTCATAGCTCCAGTTGAGACATGGGCTATGCGGAAAGCTTGTTGAAACTGCTCCCAAGTGACATTGGCTATAGGAAAAGTGGTTGTGTAATTTTCCCACCATGCGGCTGCGGGTCCATCCAATTGGTGTGCGGCACAATGCACCTTCTCAGCATCTGTGCAACCGGCAGTGGTTAACTCCCTTCCAATCTTGCGTAGCCAGTCATCCGCAACTATGGGCTCAGTGCTACTAGAAAACACCGGCGATTGTAACCTCAGAAAATGGGCTAAATTATCAACTGGAGGTGGTGGCGGTGGGTTGTTGTTGTTGTTTTTGTTATTGTTGTTGTTGTTATTGTTGCTCTGATTCTGAACTAGTAATTGCATCAGTGTATTTTGCTGCTGGATCAACTGAGTGAGCTCCGGTGGAAAGGCAAATCCGGGGTCACGTCTCGGAGGCATCTGATGGGTTTAGAGGGAAGAGATTAGAATAGAAAGTGGTCTAAGGAGAAAGCACTACCCATATGCACATGAGACAAACACAATCATATCACACCAAATCAATATCAAGCAAGGGCGTACAATCGATCTAACTATCGTTACAGTGCTCGGACTACTAATATATACATGGGGGAATACTACTAATCATATGGTGGTCTACTAGAAATTATGATCGGTGGAAGACTCCATGATATCCACTCCAGCTTCGTCTTCATAGTCATCATCATTGCCATAGGGGTTGGAGTCGGTGTCGTCGATGATGATGTAGTCTCCAGAACGAATCTCCTTGGGTTTGTCGTCTTCTCCTCCTGGCGGGGGGTCTCCCATAAAAACTCCTAGCTTCCTTGTCAGGTCGTCATTCTTCTCCACAAGTATCGTCATTTCCTCCTCATATCCATCGTATCTAGACTTGAGTTCCTCTTCTATCTCTGTGATCCTGGTCATCGCCTTCTTAAAATCTATCATGCTTGTGCACATCTGGTTCTCCTGGCGATGAATGTGATGACTTAACTCCTGGATAGATAGTGTCTTTAATGGTGCTGATCATCTCCCATTGCTCATCTCGGCGCCCACATATCTGGTAGATAGTGTCTTTAAGCTCCTTGTGATAAACTTCGCCGATGCGTCCCATGGCGATGTGGGCTGCCATGCTCTTTCCTAGACTCCAGGTTGGTGCATCAAAGGAAAATTCTATGGGCTCAGTGACTGGCGTGAATGTCCTTCCGGGAACTTGAACTCGAATCATCTAACATTACTCTTCTGGTAGTGTGGAGGTGTAGGTCCCGGTGAAGCTTGGTATTCCAATGTTCAGGTACCTAGTGATTTCCTTCAAGTGTCGTCCAAAAGGTGTGTCTTCATCCGGCTGTGTAAACTTGTTCATTGAGTCCGCCATCCTAAAGAGTAGAAAATGGAGAGGAGGCAGGAATGAGTAGAGAGGAGTGACCTATGGCTCATCTTAGTAGTCGTGTCCTACATTCAGCGTGTGCTCTGATACCATCTTGTAGCGACCCGACCTCAGATGGTCTAGTCTCTCTATTCAGTGTCATCCCTGGATCGCTAATGCCGACACACATAATATTCGAAGGATTTATAATAGAGTAGCAATCACACACTTATTACCTCGAACGTCTCAAAAGAGAACTTCTTACAATAAATATGGCTTAAGGCCATCTAAGTAAGATAAGAACGGAAGGCTTGGAAGACAAAGTGAGTCCATCAACTCCAACGGCATAGCTGAGTGCACGACAAATGACCTAGCGCACCTTACTCCTCATCTGAAAACTCTGCAACATGATATGTTGCAGCCCGAAACGGGTCAGCACATGGAATATGCTGGCAATGTAACACAGTAGAGCAATGAACAGATAATGGCTACCACTATATGCATATTTGGCTGGTGGAGGCTCTATGGTTACAATGTTTTCGTGAAAAGCCAATTTTTCCCTACTACAAAGAAATATATTTTATTTAACTATCATGATAGTTGAAATATTGAGAATGGTACCCCCATCTCAATCCCAATTAAAATAATTATCAACCCCATAGATTAATTTAGAGTGATGAGATCAAATCAATAATTCAAGTACCAGATACTCAAGATGTCCATAACCAAGCACATGGCTAGTCATGGTTAGTTTGTACACTCTGTAGAGGTTTGCACACTTTTCCCCACAAGACTCGATCTCCTCCGTTGGATTTCTCGCACTACATGGTGTTTGAGAAATGGATGACCGAGACACAGTCTTTCATAAGCATTAACTCTAACCCCGGGTAGACAGTACCAACCTACATCCCCTACATCTGCTAGCCTACCACTAGAAGAGGTCATGCAACTTACTCCACTATGCTAGTGCCCATAATAGCTTGTGGCTGCACACAGAAGTTTCTAGCATGAAAAATCTTACGATCCCTTTGAATCTGGGTGGCGGACCATAGGAGGATCACACGGTATAACCCCGGGATCTCCTAGGACAACACTAGTATATCCCCAGGTGCCCAAACCAACAATCCACCCAGATGTGTATTAAAGTTGCCACCTTAAGTAGAACCATAAATTAAACACTCACATCTATCATGAATGCACTCAAACCCAATCCACGTCTACGAGCATAGCATGCCAATTTAAGCATAACGTAGAAGTAACTCCCAAGGGTTTGATAATAAAAAGGGTAATAGGTTCTACCTCATCATCTACTTCCCAAAACCCACATGTTAATCACAACCTAATCATGCAATGTTTGAGGATTGAAACTAATGCATAAAAACTGGGTATGAGAAGTATGATCAAAGTGTTACTTGCCTTGCCGACGTTCTGCAAATCCTAGAGACTCGTAGTAGCACGCTTCGCACTTCGGGAATTCTATCGCAACAAACAATAGCATACATAAGCAATCAAGAAAAAATGCACATGTAAAACTCAAATAAGAAGATTGAATCTGAAAACTCAACTTAAGAGATTCAATTTGCAAAAAGAATCAAATCAAACGGAGCAACGAAACTCAAACTACAAAAGAAACAAGATCCGTTTGCTAACCTGGACTAAAGTCAAATTTTACAGTACCAAAGTCTTGTTCAAGTTGGTTAAATAGAAAGAGGGCTTCAAGACGAAGATCTAGGCGCTTGTTTCACCCGATTTGGATAACCGAGCAAAAAGATAAACTAAAACGAAGATCGGGGCAGAAATCATGATCGAAAATAATCGCGGAAAAGCCCTGGAAAATAAAACGTGACGAACAGGCTAATGAACGAACGTTCGCTGTCTGCGGTTAACTAATGAATAGCGTTAGTTAAAACGAACGTACGGACAAACGTCCGCTATTTAACTAAATGAAAAAAAAACCATTCTAAATAAAAAAATCTAGATCTAGGGTTAAAAAAAAACCAGCGGTTTT